>NC_092732.1:2186686-2294186 GCF_047496885.1 Scyliorhinus torazame
GTACGGGTCCCACACACACTGACTCTCACTGGGGTACGGGTCCCACACACACTGACTTTCACTGGGGTACGGGTCCCACACACACGGACTCTCACTGGGGTACGGGTCCCACACACACGGACTCTCACTGGGGTACGGGTCCCACACACAATGACTCTCACTGGGGTACGGGTCCCACGCACACTGACTCTCACTGGGGTACGGGTTCCACACACACTGACTCTCACTGGGGTACGGGTCCCACACACACTGACTCTCACTGGGGTACGGGTCCCACACACACTGACTCTCACTGGGGTACGGGTCCCAGACACACTGACTCTCACTGGGGTACGGGTCCCACACACACTGACTCTCTCTGGGGTACGGGTCCCACACACACTGACTCTCGCTGGGATACGGGTGCCACACACACTGACTCTCACTGGGGTACGGGTTCCACACACACACTGACTCTATCTCGTGTACGGGTCCCACACACACTGACTCTCACTGGGGTACGGGTCCCAGACACACAGCCTCTCACTGTGGTACGGGTCCCACACACACTGACTCTCACTCGGGTACGGGTCCCACACACACTGACTCTCTTTGGGGTACGGGTCCCCCACACACTGACTCTCACTGGGGTACGGGTCCCACACACTCTGACTCTCACTGGGGTACGGGTCCCACTAACACTGACTCTCACTGGGGTACGGGTCCCACACACACTGACTCTCACTGGGGTACAGTTCCACACACACTGACTCTCACTGGGGTACGGGTCCCACACACACTGACTCTCACTGGGGTACGGGTCCCACACACACTGACTCTCACTGGGGTACGGGTCCCACACACACTGACTCTCACTGGGGTACCGTTCCCACACACACTGACTCTCACTGGGGTATTGGTCCCACACACAATGACTCTCACTGGGGTACGGGTCCCACACACACTGACTCTCACTGGGGTACGAGTCCCACACACACTGACTCTCACTGGGGTACGGGTTTCACACACACTGACTCTCACTGGGGTACGGGTCCCACACACACTGACTCTCACTGGGGTACGGGTCCCACACACACAGACTCTCACTGGGGTACGGGTTCCACACACACTGACTCTCACTTGGGTACGGGTCCCACACACACTGACTCCCACTGGAGTACGGGTCCCACACACACTGACTCTCACTGGGGTACGGGTCCCACACACACTGACTCTCACTGGGGTACGGGTCCCACACACACTGACTCTCACTGGGGTATGGGTCCCACACTGACTCTCACTGGGGTACGGGTCCCACACACACTGACTCTCACTGGGGTACGGGTCCGACACACACTGACTCTCGCTGGGGTACGGGTCCCACACACACTGACACTCACTGGGGTACGGGTCCCACACACACTGACTCTCACTGGGGTACATTCCACACACACTGACTCTCACTGGGGTATGGGTCCCACACACACTGACTCTCACTGGGGTACGGGTCCCACACACACTGACTCTCACTGCGGTACGGGTCCCACACACACTGACTCTCACTGGGGTACGGGTCCCACACACACTGACTCTCACTGGGGTACGGGTCCCACACACTGACTCTCACTGGGGTACGGGTCCCACACACACTGACTCTCACTGGGGTACGGGTCCCAGACACACTGACTCTCACTGGGGTACGGGTCCCACACACACTGACTCTCACTGGGGTACGGGTCCCACACACACTGACTCTCACTGGGGTACGGGTCCCACACACACTGACTCTCACTGGGGTACGGGTCCCACACACACTGACTCTCGCTGGGGTACGGGTTCCACACACACTGACTCTCACTGGGGTACGGGTTCCACACACACTGACTCTCACTGGGGCACGGGTCCCACACACACTGACTCTCACTGGGGTACGGGTCCCACACACACTGACTTTCACTGGGGTACGGGTCCCACACACACTGACTCTCACTGGGGTACGGGTCCCACACACACTGACTTTCACTGGGGAATGGGTCCCACTCACACTGACTCTCACTGGGGTACGGGTCCCACAAACACTGACTCTCACTGGGGTACGGGTTCCACACACACTGACTCTCACTGGGGTACGGGTTCCACACACACTGACTCTCACTGGGGTACGTGTCCCACACACACTGACTCTCTCTGGGGTACGGGTCCCACACACACTGACTCTCTCTGGGGTACGGGTCCCACACACACTGACTCTCACTGGGGTACGGGTCCCACACACACTGACTCTCACTGGGGTACGGGTTCCACACACACTGACTCTCACTGGGGTACGTGTCCCACACACACTGACTCTCTCTGGGGTACGGGTCCCACACACACTGACTCTCACTGGGGTACGGGTCCCACACACACTGACTCTCACTGGGCCACGGGTCCCACACACACTGACTCTCACTGGGCCACGGGTCCCACACACACTGACTCTCACTGGGGTAGGGGTCCCACACACACTGACTCTCACTGGGGTACGGGTTCCACACACACTGACTCTCACTGGGGTAGGGGTCCCACACGCACTGACTCTCACTGGGGTACGGGTTCCACACACACTGACTCTCACTGGGGTAGGGGTCCCACACACACTGACTCTCACTGAGGTACGGGTCCCACATACACTGACTCTCACTGGGGTACGGGTCCAACACACACTGACTCTCACTGGGGTACGGGTTCCACACACACTGACTTTCACTGGGGTACGGGTCCCACACACACGGACTCTCACTGGGGTACGGGTCCCACACACACGGACTCTCACTGAGGTACGGGTCCCACACACACTGACTCTCACTGGGGTACGGGTCCCACGCACACTGACTCTCACTGGGGTACGGGTTCCACACACACTGACTCTCACTGGGGTATGGGTCCCACACACACTGACTCTCACTGGGGTATGGGTCCCACACACACTGACTCTCACTGGGGTATGGGTCCCACACACACTGACTCTCACTGGGGTATGGGTCCCACACACTGACTCTCACTGGGGTACGGGTCCCACACACACTGACCCTCACTGGGGTACGGGTCCCACACACACTGACTCTCACTGGGGTACGGGTCCCACACACACTGACTCTCACTGGGGTACGGGTCCCACACACACTGACTCTCACTGGGGTACGGGTCCCAGACACACTGACTCACACTGGGGTACGGGTCCCACACACACTGACTCTCTCTGGGGTACGGGTCCCACACACACTGACTCTCACTGGGGTACGGGTGCCACACACACTGACTCTCACTGGGGTACAGGTTCCACACACACACTGACTCTAACTCGGGTACGGGTCCCACACACACTGACTCTCACTGGGGTACGGGTCCCAGACACACAGCCTCTCACTGTGGTACGGGTCCCACACACACTGACTCTCACTCGGGTACGGGTCCCACACACACTGACTCTCTTTGGGGTACTGGTCCCCCACACACTGACTCTCACTGGGGTACGGGTTCCACACACACTGACTCTCACTGGGGTACGGGTTCCACACACACTGACTTTCACTGGGGTACGGGTCCCACACACACGGACTCTCACTGGGGTACGGATCCCACACACACGGACTCTCACTGGGGTACGGGTCCCACACACACTGACTTTCACTGAGGTATGGGTCCCACACACAATGACTCTCACTGGGGTACGGGTCCCACGCACACTGACTCTCACTGGGGTACGGGTCCCACACACACTGACTCTCACTGGGGTATGGGTCCCACACACACTGACTCTCACTGGGGTACGGGTCCCACACACACTGACTCTCACTGGGGTACGGGTCCCACACACACTGACTCTCACTGGGGTACGGGTCCCACACACACTGACTCTCACTGGGGTACGGGTCCCACACACACTCACTCTCACTGGGGTACGGGTCACACACACACTGACTCTCGCTGGGGTACGGGTCCTACACACACTGACTCTCACTGGGGTACGGGTTCCACACACACTGACCCTCACTGTGGTACGGGTTCCACACACACTGACTCTCACTGGGGTACGGGTCCCACACACACGGACTCTCACTGGGGTATGGGTCCCACACACACTGACTCTCACTGGGGTACGGGTTCCACACACACACTGACTCTAACTCGGGTACGGGTCCCACACACACTGACTCTCACTGGGGTACGGGTCACACACACACTGACTCTCGCTGGGGTACGGGTCCTACACACACTGACTCTCACTGGGGTACGGGTTCCACACACACTGACCCTCACTGTGGTACGGGTTCCACACACACTGACTCTCACTGGGGTACGGGTCCCACACACACGGACTCTCACTGGGGTATGGGTCCCACACACACTGACTCTCACTGGGGTACGGGTTCCACACACACACTGACTCTAACTCGGGTACGGGTCCCACACACACTGACTCTCACTGGGGTACGGGTCCCACACATACTGACTCTCACTGGGGCACGGGCCCCACACACACTGACTCTCACTGGGGTACGGGTTCCACACACACACTGACTCTCACTGGGGTACGGGTCCCACACATACTGACTCTCACTGGGACACGGGCCCCACACACACTGACTCTCACTGGGGTACGGGTCCCACACACACTGACTCTCACTGGGGTACGGGTCCCACACACTGACTCTCACTGGGGTGCGGTTCCCACACACACTGACTCTCACTGGGGTGCGGGTCCCACACACACTGACTCTCACTGGGGTACGGGTCCCAGACACACTGACTCTCACTGGGGTACGGGTCCCACACACACTGACTCTCACTGGGGTACGGGTCCCACACACACTGACTCTCACTGGGGTACGGGTCCCACTCACACTGACTCTCACTCGGGTACGGGTCCCACACGCACTGACTCTCACTGGGGTACGGGTCCCACACACTGACTCTCACTGGGGTACGGGTCCTACACACTGACTCTCACTGGGGTACGGGTCTCTCACACACTGTCTCTCACTGGGGTACGGGTCCCACACACACTGACTCTCACTGGGGTACGGGTCCCACACACACTGACTCTCACTGGGGTACGGGTTCCACAGACACTGACTCTCACTGGGGTTCGGGTCCCACACACACTGACTCTCACTGGGGTACGGGTTCCACACACACTGACTCTCACTGGGGTACGTGTCCCACACACACTGACTCTCTCTGGGGTACGGGTCCCACACACACTGACTCTCTCTGGGGTACGGGTCCCACACACACTGACTCTCACTGGGGTACGGGTCCCACACACACTGACTCTCACTGGGGTACGGGTTCCACACACACTGACTCTCACTGGGGTACGTGTTCCACACACACTGACTCTCTCTGGGGTACGGGTCCCACACACACTGACTCTCACTGGGGTACGGGTCCCACACACACTGACTCTCACTGGGCCACGGGTCCCACACACACTGACTCTCACTGGGCCACGGGTCCCACACACACTGACTCTCACTGGGGTAGGGGTCCCACACACACTGACTCTCACTGGGGTACGGGTTCCACACACAGTGACTCTCACTGGGGTAGGGGTCCCACACGCACTGACTCTCACTGGGGTACGGGTTCCACACACACTGACTCTCACTGGGGTAGGGGTCCCACACACACTGACTCTCACTGAGGTACGGGTCCCACACACACTGACTCTCACTGGGGTACGGGTCCCACACACACTGACTCTCACTGGGGTACGGGTCCCACACACACTGACTTTCACTGGGGTACGGGTCCCACACACACGGACTCTCACTGGGGTACGGGTCCCACACACACTGACTCTCGCTGGGGTACGGGTCCCAGACACACGGACTCTCACTGGGGTACGGGTCCCACACACACTGACTCTCACTGGGGTACGGGTCCCACGCACACTGACTCTCACTGGGGTACGGGTCCCACACACACTGACTCTCACTGGGGTACGGGTCCCACACACACTGACTCACACTGGGGTACGGGTCCCACACACACTGACTCTCACTGGGGTACGGGTCCCACACACACTGACTCTCACTGGGGTACGGGTCCCACTCACACTGACTCTCACTGGGGTACGGGTCCCACACACACTGACTCTCACTGGGGTACGGGTCCCACACACTGACTCTCACTGGGGTACGGGTCCTACACACTGACTCTCACTGGGGTACGGGTCTCTCACACACTGTCTCTCACTGGGGTACGGGTCCCACACACACTGACTCTCACTGGGGTACGGGTCCCACACACACTGACTCTCACTGGGGTACGGGTTCCACAGACACTGACTCTCACTGGGGTTCGGGTCCCACACACACTGACTCTCACTGGGGTACGGGTTCCACACACACTGACTCTCACTGGGGTACGTGTCCCACACACACTGACTCTCTCTGGGGTACGGGTCCCACACACACTGACTCTCTCTGGGGTACGGGTCCCACACACACTGACTCTCACTGGGGTACGGGTCCCACACACACTGACTCTCACTGGGGTACGGGTTCCACACACACTGACTCTCACTGGGGTACGTGTCCCACACACACTGACTCTCTCTGGGGTACGGGTCCCACACACACTGACTCTCACTGGGGTACGGGTCCCACACACACTGACTCTCACTGGGCCACGGGTCCCACACACACTGACTCTCACTGGGCCACGGGTCCCACACACACTGACTCTCACTGGGGTAGGGGTCCCACACACACTGACTCTCACTGGGGTACGGGTTCCACACACAGTGACTCTCACTGGGGTAGGGGTCCCACACGCACTGACTCTCACTGGGGTACGGGTTCCACACACACTGACTCTCACTGGGGTAGGGGTCCCACACACACTGACTCTCACTGAGGTACGGGTCCCACACACACTGACTCTCACTGGGGTACGGGTCCCACACACACTGACTCTCACTGGGGTACGGGTCCCACACACACTGACTTTCACTGGGGTACGGGTCCCACACACACGGACTCTCACTGGGGTACGGGTCCCACACACACGGACTCTCACTGGGGTACGGGTCCCACACACACTGACTCTCACTGGGGTACGGGTCCCACACACACTGACTCTCACTGGGGTACGGGTCCCACACACACGGACTCTCACTGGGGTACGGGTCCCACGCACACTGACTCACACTGGGGTACGGGTCCCACGCACACTGACTCTCACTGGGGTACGGGTCCCACGCACACTGACTCTCACTGGGGTACGGGTTCCACACACACTGACTCTCACTGGGGTACGGGTCCCACACACACTGACTCTCACTGGGGTACGGGTCCCACACACACTGACTCTCACTGGGGTACGGGTCCCAGACACACTGACTCTCACTGGGGTACGGGTCCCACACACACTGACTCTCTCTGGGGTACGGGTCCCACACACACTGACTCTCACTGGGGTACGGGTGCCACACACACTGACTCTCACTGGGGTACGGGTTCCACACAAACACTGACTCTAACTCGGGTACCGGTCCCACACACACTGACTCTCACTGGGGTACGGGTCCCACACACACTGACTCTCACTCGGGTACGGGTCCCACACACACTGACTCTCTTTCGGGTACTGGTCCCCCACACACTGACTCTCACTGAGGTACGGGTTCCACACACACTGACTCTCACTGGGATACGGGTCCCACACACACTGACTCTCACTGGGGCACGGGTCCCACACATACTGACTCTCACTGGGGCACGGGCCCAACACACACTGACTCTCACTGGGGTACGGGTCCCACACACACTGACTCTCACTGGGGTACGGGTCCCACACACTGACTCTCACTGGGGTACGGGTCCCACACACACTGACTCTCACTGGGGTACGGGTCCCAGACACACTGACTCTCACAGGGGTACGGGTCCCACACACACTGACTCTCACTGGGGTACGGGCCCCACACACACTGACTCTCACTGGGGTACGGGTCCCACACACACTGACTCTCACTGGGGTACGGGTCCCACACACTGACTCTCACTGGGGTATGGGTCCCACACACACTGACTCTCACTGGGGTACGGGTCCCAGACACACTGACTCTCACAGGGGTACGGGTCCCACACACACTGACTCTCACTGGGGTACGGGTCCCACACACACTGACTCTCACTGTGGTACGGGTTCCACACACACTGACTCTCACTGGGGTACGGGTCCCACACACACTGACTCTCACTGGGGTACGGGTCCCACACACACTGACTCTCACTGGGGTACGGGTCCCACACACACTGACTCTCACTGGGGTAACGGTCCCACACACACTGACTCTCGCTGGGGTACGGGTCCCACACACACTGACTCTCACTGGGGTACGGGTTCCACACACACTGACTCTCACTGGGGTACGGGTCCCACACACACTGACTCTCACTGGGGTACGGGTCCCACACACACTGACTCTCACTGGGGTACGGGTCACACACACACTGACTCTCGCTGGGGTACGGGTCCTACACACACTGACTCTCACTGGGGTACGGGTTCCACACACACTGACCCTCACTGTGGTACGGGTTCCACACACACTGACTCTCACTGGGGTACGGGTCCCACACACACGGACTCTCACTGGGGTATGGGTCCCACACACACTGACTCTCACTGGGGTACGGGTTCCACACACACACTGACTCTAACTCGGGTACGGGTCCCACACACACTGACTCTCACTGGGGTACGGGTCCCACACATACTGACTCTCACTGGGGCACGGGCCCCACACACACTGACTATCACTGGGGTACGGGTTCCACACACACACTGACTCTCACTGGGGTACGGGTCCCACACATACTGACTCTCACTGGGACACAGGCCCCACACACACTGACTCTCACTGGGGTGCGGGTCCCACACACACTGACTCTCACTGGGGTGCGGGTACCACACACACTGACTCTCACTGGGGTACGGGTCCCAGACACACTGACTCTCACTGGGGTACGGGTCCCACACACACTGACTCTCACTGGGGTACGGGTCCCACACACACTGACTCTCACTGGGGTACGGGTCCCACTCACACTGACTCTCACTGGGGTACGGGTCCCACACACACTGACTCTCACTGGGGTACGGGTCCCACACACTGACTCTCACTGGGGTACGGGTCCTACACACTGACTCTCACTGGGGTACGGGTCCCACACACACTGACTCTCACTGGGGTGCGGATCTCACACACACTGTCTCTCACTGGGGTACGGGTCCCACACACACTGACTCTCACTGGGGTACGGGTCCCACACACACTGACTCTCACTGGGGTACGGGTTCCACAGACACTGACTCTCACTGGGGTACGGGTCCCACACACACTGACTCTCACTGGGGTACGGGTTCCACACACACTGACTCTCACTGGGGTACGTGTCCCACACACACTGACTCTCTCTGGGGTACGGGTCCCACACACACTGACTCTCTCTGGGGTACGGGTCCCACACACACTGACTCTCACTGGGGTACGGGTCCCACACACACTGACTCTCACTGGGGTACGGGTTCCACACACACTGACTCTCACTGGGGTACGTGTCCCACACACACTGACTCTCCCTGGGGTACGGGTCCCACACACACTGACTCTCACTGGGGTACGGGTCCCACACACACTGACTCTCACTGGGCCACGGGTCCCACACACACTGACTCTCACTGGGGTAGGGGTCCCACACACACTGACTCTCACTGGGATACGGGTTCCACACACACTGACTCTCACTGGGGTAGTGGTCCCACACGCACTGACTCTCACTGGGGTACGGGTTCCACACACACTGACTCTCACTGGGGTAGGGGTCCCACACACACTGACTCTCACTGAGGTACGGGTCCCACACACACTGACTCTCACTGGGGTACGGGTCCCACACACACTGACTCTCACTGGGGTACGGGTCCCACACACACTGACTTTCACTGGGGTACGGGTCCCACACACACGGACTCTCACTGGGGTACGGGTCCCACACACACGGACTCTCACTGAGGTACGGGTCCCACACACACTGACTCTCTGGGGTGCAGGTCCCACACACACTGACCCTCACTGGGGTACGGGTCCCACACACACTGACTCTCACTGGGGTACGGGTCCCACGCACACTGACTCTCACTGGGGTACGGGTCCCACGCACACTGACTCTCACTGGGGTAGGGGTCCCACACACACTGACTCACACTGGGGTACGGGTCCCACGCACACTGACTCTCACTGGGGTACGGGTCCCACGCACACTGACTCTCACTGGGGTACGGGTTCCACACACACTGACTCTCACTGGGGTACGGGTCCCACACACACTGACTCTCACTGGGGTACGGGTCCCACACACACTGACTCTCACTGGGGTACGGGTCCCAGACACACTGACTCTCACTGGGGTACGGGTCCCACACACACTGACTCTCTCTGGGGTACGGGTCCCACACACACTGACTCTCACTGGGGTACGGGTGCCACACACACTGACTCTCACTGGGGTACGGGTTCCACACAAACACTGACTCTAACTCGGGTACGGGTCCCACACACACTGACTCTCACTGGGGTACGGGTCCCACACACACTGACTCTCACTCGGGTACGGGTCCCACACACACTGACTCTCACTGGGGTACGGGTCCCACACACACTGACTCTCTTTGGGGTACTGGTCCCCCACACACTGACTCTCACTGAGGTACGGGTTCCACACACACTGACTCTCACTGGGATACGGGTCCCACACACACTGACTCTCACTGGGGCACGGGTCCCACACACACTGACTCTCACTGGGGTACGGGTCCCACACACACTGACTCTCACTGGGGTACGGGTCTCTCACACACTGACTCTCACTGGGGTACGGGTCCCACACACACTGACTCTCACTGGGTACGGGTCCCACACACACTGACTCTCACTGGGGTACGGGTCCCACACACACTGACTCTCACTGGGGTACGGGTCCCACACACACTGACTCTCACTGGGGTACGGGTCACACACACACTGACTCTCGCTGGGGTACGGGTCCTACACACACTGACTCTCACTGGGGTACGGGTTCCACACACACTGACCCTCACTGTGGTACGGGTTCCACACACACTGACTCTCACTGGGGTACGGGTCCCACACACACGGACTCTCACTGGGGTATGGGTCCCACACACACTGACTCTCACTGGGGTACGGGTTCCACACACACACTGACTCTAACTCGGGTACGGGTCCCACACACACTGACTCTCACTGGGGTACGGGTCCCACACACACAGACTCTCACTGTGGTACGGGTCCCACACACACTGACTCTCACTCGGGTACGGGTCCCACACACACTGACTCTCTTTGGGGTACGGGTCCCCCACACACTGACTCTCACTGGGGTACGGGTCCCCCACACACTGACTCTCACTGGGGTACGGGTTCCACACACACCGACTCTCACTGGGGTACGGGTCCCACACACACTGACTCTCACTGGGGTACGTGTCCCACACACACTGACTCTCTCTGCGGTACGGGTCCCACACACACTGACTCTCACTGGGGTACGTGCTCCACACACTGACTCTCACTGGGGTACGGGTCCCACACACACTGACTCTCACTGGGGTATAGGTCCCACACACACTGACTCTCACTGGGGTACGGGTCCCACACACACTGACTCTCACTGGGGTACGGGTTCCACACACACTGACTCTCACTGGGGTAGGGGTCCCACACGCACTGACTCTCACTGGGGTAGGGGTCCCACACACACTGACTCTCACTGGGGTACGGGTTCCACACACACTGACTCTCACTGGGGTAGGGGTCCCACACACACTGACTCTCACTGGGGTACGGGTCCCACACACACTGACTCTCACTGGGGTACGGGTTCCACACACACTGACTCTCACTGGGGTAGGGGTCCCACACGCACTGACTCTCACTGGGGTACGGGTTCCACACACACTGACTCTCACTGGGGTAGGGGTCCCACACACACTGACTCTCACTGAGGTACGGGTCCCACATACACTGACTCTCACTGGGGTACGGGTTCCACACACACTGACTCTCACTGGGGTAGGGGTCCCACACACACTGACTCTCACTGAGGTACGGGTCCCACACACACTGACTCTCACTGGGGTACGGGTTCCACACACACTGACTTTCACTGGGGTACGGGTCCCACACACACGGACTCTCACTGGGGTACGGGTCCCACACACACGGACTCTCACTGGGGTACGGGTCCCACACACACTGACTCTCACTGGGGTACGGGTTCCACACACACTGACTCTAACTCGGGTACGGGTCCCACACACACTGACTCTCACTGGGGTACGCGTCCCAGACACACAGCCTCTCACTGTGGTACGGGTCCCACACACACTGACTCTCACTCGGGTACGGGTCCCACACACACTGACTCTCTTTGGGGTACTGGTCCCCCACAAACTGACTCTCACTCGGGTACGGGTCCCACACACACTGACTCTCTTTGGGGTACTGGTCCCCCACACACTGACTCTCACTGGGGTACGGGTCCCACACACTCTGACTCTCACTGAGGTACGGGTCCCACATACACTGACTCTCACTGGGGCACGGGTCCCACACACACTGACTCTCACTGGGGTACGGGTTCCACACACACTGACTCTCACTGGGGTACGGGTCCCACACACACTGACTCTCACTGGGGTACGGGTCTCTCACACTCTGACTCTCACTGGGGTACGGGTTCCACACACACACTGACTCTAACTCGGGTACGGGTCCCACACACACTGACTCTCACTGGGGTACGGGTCCCACACACACAGACTCTCACTGTGGTACGGGTCCCACACACACTGACTCTCACTCGGGTACGGGTCCCACACACACTGACTCTCACTGGGGTACGGGTTCCACACACTGACTCTCACTGGGGTAGGGGTCCCACACACACTGACTCTCACTGGGGTACGGGTTCCACACACACTGACTCTCACTGGGGTAGGGGTTCCACACGCACTGACTCTCACTGGGGTACGGGTCCCACACACACTGACTCTCACTGAGGTACGGGTCCCAAATACACTAACTCTCACTGAGGTACGGGTCCCACACACACTGACTCTCACTGGGGTAGGGGTCCCACACACACTGACTCTCACTGGGGTACGGGTTCCACACACACTGACTCTCACTGGGGTAGGGGTTCCACACGCACTGACTCTCACTGGGGTACGGGTCCCACACACACTGACTCTCACTGAGGTACGGGTCCCAAATACACTAACTCTCACTGAGGTACGGGTCCCACACACACTGACTCTCACTGGGGTACGGGTCCCACACACAATGACTCTCACTGGGGTACGGGTTCCACACACACTGACTCTCACTGTGGTACGGGTTCCACACACACTGACTCTCACTGGGGTACGGGTCCCACACACACTGACTCTCACTGGGGTACGGGTCCCACACACACTGACTCTCACTGGGGTACGGGTCCCACGCACACTGACTCTCACTCGGGTACGGGTCCCACACACACTGACTCTCTTTGGGGTACGGGTCCCCCACACACTGACTCTCACTGGGGTACGGGTCCCACACACTCTGACTCTCACTGGGGTACGGGTCCCACTAACACTGACTCTCACTGGGGTACGGGTCCCACACACACACTGACTCTAACTCGGGTACGGGTCCCACACACACTGACTCTCACTGGGGTACGGGTCCCACACATACTGACTCTCACTGGGGCACGGGCCCCACACACACTGACTATCACTGGGGTACGGGTTCCACACACCCACTGACTCTCACTGGGGTACGGGTCCCACACATACTGACTCTCACTGTGACACGGGCCCCACACACACTGACTCTCACTGGGGTGCGGGTCCCACACACACTGACTCTCACTGGGGTGCGGGTCCCACACACACTGACTCTCACTGAGGTACGGGTCCCACACACACTGACTCTCACTGGGGTATGGGTTCCACACACACTGACTGTCACTGGGGTGCGGGTCCCAGACACACTGACTCTCACTGGGGTACGGGTCCCACACACACTGACTCTCACTGGGGTACGGGTCCCACTCACACTGACTCTCACTGGGGTACGGGTCCCACACACACTGACTCTCACTGGGGTACGGGTCCCACACACTGACTCTCACTGGGGTACGGGTCCTACACACTGACTCTCACTGGGGTACGGGTCCCACACACACTGACTCTCACTGGGGTGCGGATCTCACACACACTGTCTCTCACTGGGGTACGGGTCCCACACACACTGACTCTCACTGGGGTACGGGTCCCACACACACTGACTCTCACTGGGGTACGGGTTCCACAGACACTGACTCTCACTGGGGTACGGGTCCCACACACACTGACTCTCACTGGGGTACGGGTTCCACACACACTGACTCTCACTGGGGTACGTGTCCCACACACACTGACTCTCTCTGGGGTACGGGTCCCACACACACTGACTCTCTCTGGGGTACGGGTCCCACACACACTGACTCTCACTGGGGTACGGGTCCCACACACACTGACTCTCACTGGGGTACGGGTTCCACACACACTGACTCTCACTGGGGTACGTGTCCCACACACACTGACTCTCTCTGGGGTACGGGTCCCACACACACTGACTCTCACTGGGGTACGGGTCCCACACACACTGACTCTCACTGGGCCACGGGTCCCACACACACTGACTCTCACTGGGCCACGGGTCCCACACACACTGACTCTCACTGGGGTAGGGGTCCCACACACACTGACTCTCACTGGGATACGGGTTCCACACACACTGACTCTCACTGGGGTAGTGGTCCCACACGCACTGACTCTCACTGGGGTAGTGGTCCCACACGCACTGACTCTCACTGGGGTACGGGTTCCACACACACTGACTCTCACTGGGGTACGTGTCCCACACACACTGACTCTCTCTGGGGTACGGGTCCCACACACACTGACTCTCACTGGGGTACGGGTCCCACACACACTGACTCTCACTGGGCCACGGGTCCCACACACACTGACTCTCACTGGGCCACGGGTCCCACACACACTGACTCTCACTGGGGTAGGGGTCCCACACACACTGACTCTCACTGGGATACGGGTTCCACACACACTGACTCTCACTGGGGTAGTGGTCCCACACGCACTGACTCTCACTGGGGTAGGGGTCCCACACACACTGACTCTCACTGGGGTACGGGTTCCACACACACTGACTCTCACTGGGGTACGGGTCCCACACACACTGACTCTCACTGGGGTACAGTTCCACACACACTGACTCTCACTGGGGTACGGGTTCCACACACACTGACTCTCACTGGGGTACGGGTCCCACACACACTGACTCTCACTGGGGTACGGGTCCCACACACACTGACTCTCACTGGGGTACGGGTCCCAGACACACTGACTCTCACTGGGGTACGGGTCCCACACACACTGACTCTCTCTGGGGTACGGGTCCCACACACACTGACTCTCACTGGGGTACGGGTGCCACACACACTGACTCTCACTGGGGTACGGGTTCCACACAAACACTGACTCTAACTCGGGTACGGGTCCCACACACACTGACTCTCACTGGGGTACGGGTCCCACACACACTGACTCTCACTCGGGTACGGGTCCCACACACACTGACTCTCTTTGGGGTACTGGTCCCCCACACACTGACTCTCACTGAGGTACGGGTTCCACACACACTGACTCTCACTGGGATACGGGTCCCACACACACTGACTCTCACTGGGGCACGGGTCCCACACACACTGACTCTCACTGGGGTACGGGTCCCACACACACTGACTCTCACTGGGGTACGGGTCTCTCACACACTGACTCTCACTGGGGTACGGGTCCCACACACACTGACTCTCACTGGGTACGGGTCCCACACACACTGACTCTCACTGGGGTACGGGTCCCACACACACTGACTCTCACTGGGGTACGGGTCCCACACACACTGACTCTCACTGGGGTACGGGTCACACACACACTGACTCTCGCTGGGGTACGGGTCCTACACACACTGACTCTCACTGGGGTACGGGTTCCACACACACTGACCCTCACTGTGGTACGGGTTCCACACACACTGACTCTCTTTGGGGTACGGGTCCCACACACACTGACTCTCACTGGGGTACGGGTCCCACACACACTGACTCTCACTGGGGTACGGGTCCCACACACACAGACTCTCACTGTGGTACGGGTCCCACACACACTGACTCTCACTCGGGTACGGGTCCCACACACACTGACTCTCTTTGGGGTACGGGTCCCCCACACACTGACTCTCACTGGGGTACGGGTCCCCCACACACTGACTCTCACTGGGGTACGGGTTCCACACACACCGACTCTCACTGGGGTACGGGTCCCACACACACTGACTCTCACTGGGGTACGTGTCCCACACACACTGACTCTCTCTGCGGTACGGGTCCCACACACACTGACTCTCACTGGGGTACGTGCTCCACACACTGACTCTCACTGGGGTAGGGGTCCCACACACACTGACTCTCACTGGGGTACGGGTTCCACACACACTGACTCTCACTGGGGTAGGGGTCCCACACGCACTGACTCTCACTGGGGTAGGGGTCCCACACACACTGACTCTCACTGGGGTACGGGTTCCACACACACTGACTCTCACTGGGGTAGGGGTCCCACACACACTGACTCTCACTGGGGTACGGGTCCCACACACACTGACTCTCACTGGGGTACGGGTTCCACACACACTGACTCTCACTGGGGTAGGGGTCCCACACGCACTGACTCTCACTGGGGTACGGGTTCCACACACACTGACTCTCACTGGGGTAGGGGTCCCACACACACTGACTCTCACTGAGGTACGGGTCCCACATACACTGACTCTCACTGGGGTACGGGTTCCACACACACTGACTCTCACTGGGGTAGGGGTCCCACACACACTGACTCTCACTGAGGTACGGGTCCCACACACACTGACTCTCACTGGGGTACGGGTTCCACACACACTGACTTTCACTGGGGTACGGGTCCCACACACACGGACTCTCACTGGGGTACGGGTCCCACACACACGGACTCTCACTGGGGTACGGGTCCCACACACACTGACTCTCACTGAGGTACGGGTGCCACACACACTGACTCTCACTGGGGTACGGGTTCCACACACACTGACTCTAACTCGGGTACGGGTCCCACACACACTGACTCTCACTGGGGTACGCGTCCCAGACACACAGCCTCTCACTGTGGTACGGGTCCCACACACACTGACTCTCACTCGGGTACGGGTCCCACACACACTGACTCTCTTTGGGGTACTGGTCCCCCACAAACTGACTCTCACTCGGGTACGGGTCCCACACACACTGACTCTCTTTGGGGTACTGGTCCCCCACACACTGACTCTCACTGGGGTACGGGTCCCACACACTCTGACTCTCACTGAGGTACGGGTCCCACATACACTGACTCTCACTGGGGTACGGGTCCCACACACACTGACCCTCACTGGGGTACGGGTCTCTCACACACTGACTCTCACTGGGGTACGGGTTCCACACACACTGACTCTCACTGGGGTACGGGTCCCACACACACTGACTCTCACTCGGGTACGGGTCCCACACACACTGACTCTCACTCGGGTACGGGTCCCACACACACTGACTCTCACTGGGGTATGGGTCCCACACACACTGACTCTCACTCGGGTACGGGTCCCACACACACTGACTCTCTTTGGGGTACGGGTCCCCCACACACTGACTCTCACTGGGGTACGGGTCCCACACACACTGACTCTCACTGGGGTACGGGTTAAACAACAAAGAACAAAGAAATGTACAGCACAGGAACAGGCCCTTCGGCCCTCCAAGCCCGCGCCGACCATACTGCCCGACTAAACTACAATCTTCTACACTTCCTGGGTCCGTATCCTTCTATTCCCATCCTATTCATATATTTGTCAAGATGCCCCTTAAATGTCCCTATCGTCCCTGCTTCCACTACCTCCTCCGGTAGCGAGTTCCAGGCACCCACTACCCTCTGCGTAAAAAACTTGCCTCGTACATCTACTCTAAACCTTGCCCCTCTCACCTTAAACCTATGCCCCCTAGTAATTGACCCCTCTACCCTGGGGAAAAGCCTCTGACTATCCACTCTGTCTATGCCCCTCAAAATTTTGTAGACCTCTATCAGGTCGCCCCTCAACCTCCTTCGTTCCAGAGAGAACAAACCGAGTTTATTCAATCGCTCCTCATAGCTTATGCCCTCCATACCAGGCAACATTCTGGTAAATCTCTTCTGCACCCTCTCTAAAGCCTCCACATCCTTCTGGTAGTGTGGCGACCAGAATTGAACACTATACTCCAAGTGTGGCCTAACTAAGGTTCTATACAGCTGCAACATGACTTGCCAATTCTTATACTCAATGCCCCGTCCAATGAAGGCAAGCATGCCGTATGCCTTCTTGACTACCTTCTCCACCTGTGTTGCCCCTTTCAATGACCTGTGGACCTGTACTCCTAGATCTCTTTGACTTTCAATACTCTTGAGGGTTCTACCATTTACTGTATATTCCCTACCTGCATTAGCCCTTCCAAAATGCATTACCTCACATTTGTCCGGATTAAACTCCATCTGCCATCTCTCCGCCCAAGTCTCCAGACAATCTAAATCCTGCTGTATCCTCAGACAGTCCTCATCGCTATCCACAATTCCACCAACCTTTGTGTCGTCTGCAAACTTACTAATCAGACCAGTTACATTTTCCTCCAAATCATTTATATATACTACAAACAGCAAAGGTCCCAGCACTGATCCCTGTGGAACACCACTGGTCACAGCCCTCCAATTAGAAAAGCATCCCTCCATTGCTACCCTCTGCCTTCTATGGCCTAGCCAGTTCTGAATCCACCTTGCCAGCTCACCCCTGATCCCGTGTGACTTCACCTTTTGTACTAGTCTACCATGAGGGACCTTGTCAAAGGCCTTACTGAAGTCCATGTAGACAACATCCACTGCCCTACCTGCATCAATCATCTTAGTGACCTCCTCGAAAAACTCTATCAAGTTAGTGAGACACGACCTCCCCTTCACAAAACCGTGCTGCCTCTCACTAATACGTCCATTTGCTTCCAAATGGGAGTAGATCCTGTCTCGAAGAATTCTCTCCAGTAATTTCCCTACCACTGAAGTAAGGCTCACCGGCCTGTAGTTCCCGGGATTATCCTTGCTACCCTTCTTAAACAGAGGAACAACATTGGCTATTCTCCAGTCCTCCGGGACATCCCCTGAAGACAGCGAGGATCCAAAGATTTCTGTCAAGGCCTCAGCAATTTCCTCTCCAGCCTCCTTCAGTATTCTGGGGTAGATCCCATCAGGCCCTGGGGACTTATCTACCTTAATATTTTTTAAGACACCCAACACCTCGTCTTTTTGGATCACAATGTGACCCAGGCTATCTACACCCCCTTCTCCAGACTCAACATCTACCAATTCCTTCTCTTTGGTGAATACTGATGCAAAGTATTCATTTAGTACCTCGCCCATTTCCTCTGGCTCCACACATAGATTCCCTTGCCTATCCTTCAGTGGGCCAACCCTTTCCCTGGCTACCCTCTTGCTTTTTATGTACGTGTAAAAAGCCTTGGGATTTTCCTTAACCCTATTTGCCAATGACTTTTCATGACCCCTTCTAGCCCTCCTGACTCCTTGCTTAAGTTCCTTCCTACTTTCCTTATATGCCACACAGGCTTCGTCTGTTCCCAGCCTTTTAGCCCTGACAAATGCCTCCTTTTTCTTTTTGACGAGGCCTACAATATCACTCGTCATCCAAGGTTCCCGAAAATTGCCGTATTTATCTTTCTTCCTCACAGGAACATGCCTGTCCTGTATTCCCTTCAACTGACACTTGAAAGCCTCCCACATGTCAGATGTTGATTTGCCCTCAAACATCCGCCCCCAATCTATGTTCTTCAGTTCCCACCTAATATTGTCATAATTAGCCTTCCCCCAATTTAGCACATTCATCCTCGGACCACTCTTATCCTTGTCCACCAGTACTTTAAAACTTACTGAATTGTGGTCACTGTTACCGAAATGCTCCCCTACTGAAACATCTACCACCTGGCCGGGCTCATTCCCCAATACCAGGTCCAGTACCGCCCCTTCCCTAGTTGGACTGTCTACATATTGTTTTAAGAAGCCCTCCTGGATGCTCCTTACAAACTCCGCCCCGTCTAAGCCCCTGGCACTAAGTGAGTCCCAGTCAATATTGGGGAAGTTGAAGTCTCCCATCACCACAACCCTGTTGTTTTTACTCTTTTCCAAAATCTGTCTACCTATCTGCTCCTCTATCTCCCGCTGGCTGTTGGGAGGCCTGTAGTATACCCCCAACATTGTGACTGCACCCTTCTTATTCCTGATCTCTACCCATATAGCCTCACTGCCCTCTGAGGTGTCCTCTCGCAGTATAGCTGTGATATTCTCCCGAACAAGTAGCGCAACTCCGCCTCCCCTTTTACATCCCCCTCTATCCCGCCTGAAACATCTAAATCCTGGAACGTTTAGCTGCCAATCCTGCCCTTCCCTCAACCAGGTCTCTGTAATGGCAATAACATCATAGTTCCAAGTAGTAATCCAAGCTCTAAGTTCATCTGCCTTACCCGTAATGCTCCTTGCATTAAAACATAGGCACTTCAGGCCACCAGACCCGCTGTGTAGAGCAACTTTTCCCCGTCTGCTCTGCCTCAGAGCCACACTGTCCCTATTCCCTAGTTCTCCCTCAATGCTCTCACCTTCTGACCTATTGCTCCCGTACCCACCCCCCTGCCACCTACTGTGGAACCTACCCAGTGGGTTCCACACACTGACTCTCACTGGGGTAGGGGTCCCACACACACTGACTCTCACTGGGGTACGGGTTCCACACACACTGACTCTCACTGGGGTAGGGGCCCCACACGCACTGACTCTCACTGGGGTACGGGTTCCACACACTCTGACTCTCACTGGGGTACGGGTCCCACACACACTGACTCTCACTGGGGTACGGGTCCCACACACACTGACTCTCACTGGGGTAGGGGTCCCACACACACTGACTCTCACTGAGGTACGGGTCCCAAATACACTGACTCTCACTGGGGTACGGGTCCCACACACACTGACTCTCACTGAGGTACGGGTCCCACAAACACTGACTCTCACTGGGGTACGGGTCCCACACACACTGACTCTCACTGGGGTACGGGTCCCACACACACTGACTCTCACTGAGTTACGGGTCCCACATACACTGACTCTCACTGGGGTACGGGTCCCACGCACACTGACTCTCACTGGGGTACAGTTCCACACACACTGACTCTCACTGGGGTACGGGTTCCACACACACTGACTCTCACTGGGGTACGGGTCCCACACACACTGACTCTCACTGGGGTACAGTTCCACACACACTGACTCTCACTGGGGTACGGGTTCCACACACACTGACTCTCACTGGGGTACGGGTCCCACACACACTGACTCTCACTGGGGTACGGGTCCCACACACACTGACTCTCACTGGGATACGGGTCCCACACACACTGACTCTCACTGGGGTACGGGTCCCACACACACTGACTCTCACTGGGGTACGGGTCCCACACACACTGACTCTCACTGGGGTACGGGTCCCACACACACTGACACTCACTGGGGTACGGGTCCCACACACACTGACTCTCACTGGGGTACATTCCACACACACCGACTCTCACTGGGGTACGGGTCCCACACACACTGACTCTCACTGGGGTACGGGTCCCACACACACTGACTCTCACTGGGGTACATTCCACACACACTGACTCTCACAGGGGTATGGGTCCCACACACACTGACTCTCACTGGGGTACGGGTCCCACACACACTGACTCTCACTGAGGTACGGGTCCCACACACACTGACTCTCACTGGGGTATGGTCCCACACACACTGAGTCTCACTGGGGTACGGGTCCCACACATACTGACTCTCACTGGGGCACGGGCCCCGCACACACTGACTCTCACTGGGGTACGGGTCCCACACACACTGACTCTCACTGGGGTACGGGTCCCACACACTGACTCTCACTGGGGTACGGGTCCCACACACACTGACTCTCACTGGGGTAGGGTCCCACACACACTGACTCTCACTGGGGTACGGGTCCCACACACACTGACTCTCACTGGGGTACGGGTCCCACACACACTGACTCTCACTGGGGTACGGGTCCCAGACACACTGACTCTCACTGGGGTACGGGTCCCACACACACTGACTCTCACTGGGGTACGGGTTCCACACACACTGACTCTCACTGGGGTACGGGTTCCACACACACTGACTTTCACTGGGGTACGGGTCCCACACACACTGACTCTCACTGAGGTACGGGTTACACACACACTGACTCTCACTGGGGTACGGGTCCCACACACACTGACTCTCACTGGGGTACGGGTCCCACACACACTGACTCCCACTGGAGTACGGGTCCCACACACACTGACTCTCACTGGGATACGGGTCCCACACACACTGACTCTCACTGGGGTACGGGTCCCACACACAATGACTCTCACTGGGGTACGGGTCCCAGACACACTGACTCTCACTGGGGTACGGGTTCCACACACACTGACTCTCACTGGGGTACGGGTCCCACACACACTGACTCTCACTGGGGTACGGGTTCCACACACACTGACTTTCACTGGGGTACGGGTCCCACACACACTGACTCTCACTGGGGTACGGGTCCCACACACACTGACTCTCACTGGGGAGGGGTCCCACACACACTGACTCTCACTGGGGTACGGGTTCCACACACACTGACTTTCACTGGGGTACGGGTCCCACACACACTGACTCTCACTGAGGTACGGGTCCCACACACACTGACTCTCACTGGGGTACGGGTCCCACACACACTGACTCTCACTGGGGTACGGGTCCCACACGCACTGACTCTCACTGGGGTACGGGTCCCACACACACGGACTCTCACTGGGGTACGGGTCCCACACACACTGACTCTCACTGGGGTATGGGTCCCAGACACACTGACTCTCACTGGGGTACGGGTCCCAGACACACTGACTTTCACTGGGGTACGGGTCCCACACACACTGACTCTCACTGGGGTATGGGTCCCACACACACTGACTCTCACTGGGGTACGGGTCCCACACACTGACTCTCACTGGGGTACGGGTCCCACACACACTGACTCTCACTGGGGTACGGGTCCCACACACTGACTCTCACTGGGGTATGGGTCCCACACACACTGACTCTCACTGGGGTACGGGTCCCATGCACACTGACTCTCACTGGGGTACGGGTTCCACACACACTGACTCTCACTGGGGTACGGGTCCCAGACACACTGACTCTCACTGGGGTACGGGTCCCACACACACTGACTCTCTCTGGGGTACGGGTCCCACACACACTGACTCTCACTGGGGTACGGGTTCCACACACACTGACTCTCACTGGGGTACGGGTCCCACATACACTGACTCTCACTGGGGTACGGGTCCCACACACACTGACTCTAACTCGGGTACGGGTCCCACACACACTGACTCTCACTGTGGTACGGGTCCCACACACACTGACTCTCACTCGGGTACGGGTCCCACACACACTGACTCTCTTTGGGGTACTGGTCCCCCACACACTGACTCTCACTCGGGTACGGGTCCCACACACACTGACTCTCTTTGGGGTACTGGTCCCCCACACACTGACACTCACTGGGGTACGGGTCCCACACACTCTGACTCTCACTGGGGTAGGGGTCCCACACACACTGACTCTCACTGAGGTACGGGTCCCACATACACTGACTCTCACTGGGGTACGGGTCTCTCACACACTGACTCTCACTGGGGTACGGGTTCCACACACACACTGACTCTAACTCGGGTACGGGTCCCACACACACTGACTCTCACTGGGGTACGGGTCCCACACACACAGACTCTCACTGTGATACGGGTCCCACATACACTGACTCTCACTCGGGTACGGGTCCCACACACACTGACTCTCTTTGGGGTACGGGTTCCCCACACACTGACTCTCACTGGGGTAGGGGTCCCACACACACTGACTCTCACTGGGGTACGGGTCCCACACACACTGACTCTCACTGGGGTACGGGTCCCACACGCACTGACTCTCACTGGGGTACGGGTTCCACACACACTGACTCTCACTGGGGTAGGGGTCCCACACACACTGACTCTCACTGAGGTACGGGTTCCACATACACTAACTCTCACTGGGGTACGGGTCTCTCACACACTGACTCTCACTGGGGTACGGGTTCCACACACACTGACTTTCACTGGGGTACGGGTCCCACACACACGGACTCTCACTGGGGTACGGGTCCCACACACACTGACTCTCACTGGGGTACGGGTCCCACGCACACTGACTCTCACTGGGGTACGGGTCCCACACACTCTGACTCTCACTGTGGTACGGGTCCCACACACACTGACTCTCACTCGGGTACGGGTCCCACACACACTGACTCTCTTTGGGGTACGGGTCCCCCACACACTGACTCTCACTGGGGTACGGGTCCCACACACTCTGACTCTCACTGGGGTACGGGTCCCACTAACACTGACTCTCACTGGGGTACGGGTTCCACACACACTGACTCTCACTGGGGTACGGGTCCCACACACACTGACTCTCACTGGGGTACAGTTCCACACACACTGACTCTCACTGGGGTACGGGTTCCACACACACTGACTCTCACTGGGGTACGGGTCCCACACACACTGACTCTCACTGGGGTACAGTTCCACACACACTGACTCTCACTGGGGTACGGGTTCCACACACACTGACTCTCACTGGGGTACGGGTCCCACAGACACTGACTCTCACTGGGGTACGGGTCCCACACACACTGACTCTCACTGGGGTACTGGTTCCACACACACTGACTCTCACTGGGGTACGGGTCCCAGACACACTGACTCTCAGTGGGGTACGGGTCCCACACACACTGACTCTCACTGGGGTACGGGTCCCACACACACTCACTCTCACTGGGGTACGGGTCCCACACACACTGACTCTCACTGGGGTACAGGTCCCACACACACTGACTCTCACTGGGGTACGTGTTCCACACACACTGACTCTCACTGGGGTACGGGTCCCAGACACACTGACTCTCAGTGGGGTACGGGTCCCACACACATTGACTCTCACTGGGGTACGTGTCCCAGACACACTGACTCTCGCTGGGGTACGGGTTCCACACACACTGACTCTCACTGGGGTACGGGTCCCAGACACACTGACTCTCGCTGGGGTACGGGTTCCACACACACTGACTCTCACTGGGATACGGGTCCCACACACACTGACTCTCACTGGGGTACGGGTCCCACACACACTGACTCTCACTGGGGTACGGGTCCCACACACACTGACTCTCACTGGGGTACGGGTTCCACACACACTGACTCTCACTGGGATACGGGTCCCACACACACTGACTCTCACTGGGGTACGGGCCCCACACACACTGACTCTCACTGGGGTACGGGTCCCACACACAATGACTCTCACTGGGGTACGGGTCCCACACACACTGACTCTCACTGGGGTACGGGTCCCACACACACTGACTCTCACTGGGGTACGGGTCCCACGCACACTGACTCTCACTGGGGTACAGTTCCACACACACTGACTCTCACTGGGGTACGGGTTCCACACACACTGACTCTCACTGGGGTACGGGTCCCACACACACTGACTCTCACTGGGGTACAGTTCCACACACACTGACTCTCACTGGGGTACGGGTTCCACACACACTGACTCTCACTGGGGTACGGGTCCCACACACACTGACTCTCACTGGGGTACGGGTCCCACACACACTGACTCTCACTGGGATACGGGTCCCACACACACTGACTCTCACTGGGGTACGGGTCCCACACACACTGACTCTCACTGGGGTACGGGTCCCACACACACTGACTCTCACTGGGGTACGGGTCCCACACACACTGACACTCACTGGGGTACGGGTCCCACACACACTGACTCTCACTGGGGTACATTCCACACACACCGACTCTCACTGGGGTACGGGTCCCACACACACTGACTCTCACTGGGGTACGGGTCCCACACACACTGACTCTCACTGGGGTACATTCCACACACACTGACTCTCACAGGGGTATGGGTCCCACACACACTGACTCTCACTGGGGTACGGGTCCCACACACACTGACTCTCACTGAGGTACGGGTCCCACACACACTGACTCTCACTGGGGTATGGTCCCACACACACTGAGTCTCACTGGGGTACGGGTCCCACACATACTGACTCTCACTGGGGCACGGGCCCCGCACACACTGACTCTCACTGGGGTACGGGTCCCACACACACTGACTCTCACTGGGGTACGGGTCCCACACACTGACTCTCACTGGGGTACGGGTCCCACACACACTGACTCTCACTGGGGTAGGGTCCCACACACACTGACTCTCACTGGGGTACGGGTCCCACACACACTGACTCTCACTGGGGTACGGGTCCCACACACACTGACTCTCACTGGGGTACGGGTCCCAGACACACTGACTCTCACTGGGGTACGGGTCCCACACACACTGACTCTCACTGGGGTACGGGTTCCACACACACTGACTCTCACTGGGGTACGGGTTCCACACACACTGACTTTCACTGGGGTACGGGTCCCACACACACTGACTCTCACTGAGGTACGGGTTACACACACACTGCCTCTCACTGGGGTACGGGTCCCACACACACTGACTCTCACTGGGGTACGGGTCCCACACACACTGACTCCCACTGGAGTACGGGTCCCACACACACTGACTCTCACTGGGATACGGGTCCCACACACACTGACTCTCACTGGGGTACGGGTCCCACACACAATGACTCTCACTGGGGTACGGGTCCCAGACACACTGACTCTCACTGGGGTACGGGTTCCACACACACTGACTCTCACTGGGGTACGGGTCCCACACACACTGACTCTCACTGGGGTACGGGTTCCACACACACTGACTTTCACTGGGGTACGGGTCCCACACACACTGACTCTCACTGGGGTACGGGTCCCACACACACTGACTCTCACTGGGGAGGGGTCCCACACACACTGACTCTCACTGGGGTACGGGTTCCACACACACTGACTTTCACTGGGGTACGGGTCCCACACACACTGACTCTCACTGAGGTACGGGTCCCACACACACTGACTCTCACTGGGGTACGGGTCCCACACACACTGACTCTCACTGGGGTACGGGTCCCACACGCACTGACTCTCACTGGGGTACGGGTCCCACACACACGGACTCTCACTGGGGTACGGGTCCCACACACACTGACTCTCACTGGGGTATGGGTCCCAGACACACTGACTCTCACTGGGGTACGGGTCCCAGACACACTGACTTTCACTGGGGTACGGGTCCCACACACACTGACTCTCACTGGGGTATGGGTCCCACACACACTGACTCTCACTGGGGTACGGGTCCCACACACTGACTCTCACTGGGGTACGGGTCCCATGCACACTGACTCTCACTGGGGTACGGGTTCCACACACACTGACTCTCACTGGGGTACGGGTCCCAGACACACTGACTCTCACTGGGGTACGGGTCCCACACACACTGACTCTCTCTGGGGTACGGGTCCCACACACACTGACTCTCACTGGGGTACGGGTTCCACACACACTGACTCTCACTGGGGTACGGGTCCCACATACACTGACTCTCACTGGGGTACGGGTCCCACACACACTGACTCTAACTCGGGTACGGGTCCCACACACACTGACTCTCACTGTGGTACGGGTCCCACACACACTGACTCTCACTCGGGTACGGGTCCCACACACACTGACTCTCTTTGGGGTACTGGTCCCCCACACACTGACTCTCACTCGGGTACGGGTCCCACACACACTGACTCTCTTTGGGGTACTGGTCCCCCACACACTGACACTCACTGGGGTACGGGTCCCACACACTCTGACTCTCACTGGGGTAGGGGTCCCACACACACTGACTCTCACTGAGGTACGGGTCCCACATACACTGACTCTCACTGGGGTACGGGTCTCTCACACACTGACTCTCACTGGGGTACGGGTTCCACACACACACTGACTCTAACTCGGGTACGGGTCCCACACACACTGACTCTCACTGGGGTACGGGTCCCACACACACAGACTCTCACTGTGGTACGGGTCCCACACACACTGACTCTCACTCGGGTACGGGTCCCACACACACTGACTCTCTTTGGGGTACGGGTTCCCCACACACTGACTCTCACTGGGGTAGGGGTCCCACACACACTGACTCTCACTGGGGTACGGGTCCCACACACACTGACTCTCACTGGGGTACGGGTCCCACACGCACTGACTCTCACTGGGGTACGGGTTCCACACACACTGACTCTCACTGGGGTAGGGGTCCCACACACACTGACTCTCACTGAGGTACGGGTTCCACATACACTAACTCTCACTGGGGTACGGGTCTCTCACACACTGACTCTCACTGGGGTACGGGTTCCACACACACTGACTTTCACTGGGGTACGGGTCCCACACACACGGACTCTCACTGGGGTACGGGTCCCACACACACTGACTCTCACTGGGGTACGGGTCCCACGCACACTGACTCTCACTGGGGTACGGGTCCCACACACTCTGACTCTCACTGTGGTACGGGTCCCACACACACTGACTCTCACTCGGGTACGGGTCCCACACACACTGACTCTCACTGGGGTACGGGTCCCACACACACTGACTCTCTTTGGGGTACGGGTCCCCCACACACTGACTCTCACTGGGGTACGGGTCCCACACACTCTGACTCTCACTGGGGTACGGGTCCCACTAACACTGACTCTCACTGGGGTACGGGTTCCACACACACTGACTCTCACTGGGGTACGGGTCCCACACACACTGACTCTCACTGGGGTACAGTTCCACACACACTGACTCTCACTGGGGTACGGGTTCCACACACACTGACTCTCACTGGGGTACGGGTCCCACACACACTGACTCTCACTGGGGTACAGTTCCACACACACTGACTCTCACTGGGGTACGGGTTCCACACACACTGACTCTCACTGGGGTACGGGTCCCACAGACACTGACTCTCACTGGGGTACGGGTCCCACACACACTGACTCTCACTGGGGTACTGGTTCCACACACACTGACTCTCACTGGGGTACGGGTCCCAGACACACTGACTCTCAGTGGGGTACGGGTCCCACACACACTGACTCTCACTGGGGTACGGGTCCCACACACACTCACTCTCACTGGGGTACGGGTCCCACACACACTGACTCTCACTGGGGTACGGGTCCCACACACACTGACTCTCACTGGGGTACGTGTTCCACACACACTGACTCTCACTGGGGTACGGGTCCCAGACACACTGACTCTCAGTGGGGTACGGGTCCCACACACATTGACTCTCACTGGGGTACGTGTCCCAGACACACTGACTCTCGCTGGGGTACGGGTTCCACACACACTGACTCTCACTGGGGTACGGGTCCCAGACACACTGACTCTCGCTGGGGTACGGGTTCCACACACACTGACTCTCACTGGGATACGGGTCCCACACACACTGACTCTCACTGGGGTACGGGTCCCACACACACTGACTCTCACTGGGGTACGGGTCCCACACACACTGACTCTCACTGGGGTACGGGTTCCACACACACTGACTCTCACTGGGATACGGGTCCCACACACACTGACTCTCACTGGGGTACGGGCCCCACACACACTGACTCTCACTGGGGTACGGGTCCCACACACACTGACTCTCACTGGGGTACGGGTCCCACACACACTGACTCTCACTGGGGTACGGGTCCCACACACACTGACTCTCACTGGGGTACGGGTCCCACACACACTGACTCTCACTGGGGTACGTGTCCCACACACACTGACTCTCACTGGGGTACGGGTTCCACACACACTGACTCTCACTGGGGTACGGGTCCCACACACACTGACTCTCACTGGGGTACGGGTTCCACACACACTGACTCTCACTGGGGTACGGGCCCCACACACACTGACTCTCACTGCGGTACGGGTCCCACACACACTGACTCTCTGGGGTACGGGTCTCACACACAGTGACTCTCACTGGGGTACGGGTCCCACACACACTGACTCTCACTGGGGTATTGGTCCCACACACACTGACTCTCACTGGGGTACGGGTCCCACACACACAGACTCTCACTGGGGTACGGGTTCCACACACACTGACTCTCACTTGGGTACGGGTCCCACACACACTGACTCCCACTGGAGTACGGTTCCCACACACACTGACTCTCACTGGGGTACGGGTCCCACACACACTGACTCTCACTGGGGTACGGGTCCCACACACACTGACTCTCACTAGGGTACGGGTCCCACACACACTGACTCTCACTGGGGTACGGGTCCCACACACACTGACTCTCACTGGGGTACGGGTCCCACACACACTGACTCTCACTGGGGTACGGGTTCCACACACACTGTCTCTCACTGGGGTACGGGTTCCACACACACTGACTCTCACTGGGGTACGGGTCCCACACACACTGACTCTCACTGGGGTACGGGTCCCACACACACTGACTCTCACTGGGGTACGGCTCCCACACACACTGACACTCACTGGGGTACATTCCACACACACTGACTCTCACTGGGGTATGGGTCCCACACACACTGACTCTCACTGAGGTACGGGTCCCACACACACTGACTCTCACTGGGTTATGGTCCCATACACACTGACTCTCACTGGGGTACGGGTCCCACACATACTGACTCTCACTAGGGCACGGGCCCCACACACACTGACTCTCACTGGGGTACGGGTCCCACACACACTGACTCTCACTGGGGTACGGGTCCCACACACTGACTCTCACTGGGGTACGGGTCCCACACACACTGACTCTCACTGGGGTAGGGTCCCACACACTCTGTCTCTCACTGGGGTACGGGTCCCACACACACTGACTCTCACTGGGGTACGGGTCCCACACACACTGACTCTCACTGGGGTACGGGTCCCACACACACTGACTCTCACTGGGGTACAGGTTCCACACACACTGACTCTCACTGGGGTACGGGTCCCACACACACTGACTCTCACTGGGGTACGGGTCCCACACACACTGACTCTCACTGGGGTACGGGTCCCACACACACTGACTCTCACTGGGGGACGGGTCCCACACACACTGACTCTCACTGGGGTACGGGTCCCACACACTGACTCTCACTGGGGTACGGGTCTCTCACACACTGACTCTCACTGGGGTACGGGTCCCACACACACTGACTCTCACTGGGGTACGGGTCCCACACACACTGACTCTCTCTGGGGTACGGGTTCCACACTCACTGACTCTCACTGGGGTACGGGTCCCACACACACTGACTCTCACTGGGGTACGGGTCCCCCACACACGGACTCTCACTGGGGTACGGGTCCCACACACACTGACTCTCTCTGGGGTACGGGTCCCACACACACTGACTCTCACTGGGGTACGGGTTCCACACACACTGTCTCTCACTGGGGTACGGGTCCCACACACACTGACTCTCACTGGGGTACGGGTCCCACACACACTGACTCTCTCTGGGGTACAGGTTCCACACACACTGACTCTCACTGGGGTACGTGTCCCACACACACTGACTCTCACTGGGGTACGGGTTCCACACACACTGACTCTCACTGGGGTACGGGTCCCACACACACTGACTCTCACTGGGGTACGGGTCCCACACACACTGACTCTCACTGGGGTATGGGTCCCACACACACTGACTCTCACTGGGGTACGGGTCCCACACACCGACTCTCACTGGGGTACGGGTCCCACACACACTGTCTCTCACTGGGGTACGGGTCCCACACGCACTGACTCTCACTGGGGTATGGGTCCCACACACACTGACTCTCACTGGGGTACGGGTCCCACACACCGACTCTCACTGGGGTACGGGTCCCACACACACTGACTCTCACTGGGGTATGGGTCCCACACACACTGACTCTCACTGGGGTACGGGTCCCACACACCGACTCTCACTGGGGTACGGGTCCCACACACACTGTCTCTCACTGGGGTACGGGTCCCACACGCACTGACTCTCACTGGGGTACGGGTCCCACACACACTGTCTCTCACTGGGGTACGGGTCCCACACGCACTGACTCTCACTGGGGTACGGGTCCCACACACCGACTCTCACTGGGGTACGGGTCCCACACACACTGATTCTCACTGGGGTACGTGTTCCACACACACTGACTCTCACTGGGGTACGGGTCCCACACACACTGATTCTCACTGGGGTACGGGTCCCACACACACTGACTCTCACTGGGGTACGGGTCCCACACTGACTTTCACTGGGGTACGGGTCCCACACACACTGACTCTCACTGGGGTACGGGTCCCACACACACTGACTCTCACTGGGGTATGGGTCCCACACTGACTCTCACTGGGGTACGGGTCCCACACACACTGACTCTCACTGGGGTACGGGTCCCACACACACTGACTCTCACTGGGGTACGGGTCCCACACACACTGACTCTCACTGGGGTACATTCCACACACACTGACTCTCACTGGGGTACGGGTCCCACACACACTGACTCTCACTGGGGTACATTCCACACACACTGACTCTCACTGGGGTATGGGTCCCACACACACTGACTCTCACTGGGGTACGGGTCCCACACACACTGACTCTCACTGGGGTATGAGTCCCAGACACACTGACTCTCACTGGGGTACGGGTCCCACACACACTGACTCTCTCTGGGGTACGGGTCCCACACACACTGACTCTCACTGGGGTACGGGTTCCACACACACACTGACTCTCACTGGGGTACGGGTTCCACACACACACTGACTCTCTCTGGGGTACGGGTCCCACACATACTGACTCTCACTGGGGTACGGGTCCCAGACACACAGCCTCTCACTGTGGTACGGGTCCCACACACACTGACTCTCACTCGGGTACGGGTCCCACACACACTGACTCTCTTTGGGGTACGGGTCCCCCACACACTGACTCTCACTGGGGTACGGGTCCCACACACACTGACTCTCACTGAGGTACGGGTCCCACATCCACTGACTCTCACTGGGGTACGGGTCTCTCACACACTGACTCTCACTGGGGTACGGGTTCCACACACACTGACTTTCACTGGGGTACGGGTCCCACACACACTGACTCTCACTGGGGTACGGGTCCCACACACACTGACTCTCACTGGGGTGCGGGTTCCACACACACTGACTCTCACTGGGGTACGGGTCCCACATCCACTGGCTCTCACTGGGGTACGGGTTCCACACACACTGACTCTCACTGGGTTACGGGTTCCACACACACTGACTTTCACTGGGGTACGGGTCCCACACACACGGACTCTCACTGGGGTACGGGTCCCACACACACGGACTCTCACTGGGGTACGGGTCCCACACACACTGACTCTCACTGGGGTACGGGTCCCACACACACTGACTCTCACTGGGGTACGGGTCCCACAAACACTGACTCTCACTGGGGTACGGTTCCCACACACACTGACTCTCACTGAGGTACGGGTCCCACACACACTGACTCTCACTGGGGTACGGGTCCCACACACACTGACTCTCACTGGGGTACGGGTCCCACACACACTGACTCTCACTGGGGTACGGGTCCCACACACACTAACTCTCACTGGGGTACGGGTCCCACACACTGACCCTCACTGGGGTACGGGTCCCACACACACTGACTCTCACTGGGGTACGGGTCCCACACACACTGACTCTCACTGTGGTACGGGTCCCACACACACTGACTCTCACTGGGGTACGGGTCCCACACACACTGACTCTCACTGGGGTACGGGTCCCACACACACTGACTCTCACTGGGGTACGGGTCCCACACACACTGACTCTCACTGAGGTACGGGTCCCACACACACTGACTCTCGCTGGGGTACGGGTCCTACACACACTGACTCTCACTGGGGTACGGGTTCCACACACACTGACCCTCACTGTGGTACGGGTTCCACACACACTGACTCTCACTGGGGTACGGGTCCCACACACACGGACTCTCACTGGGGTATGGGTCCCACACACACTGACTCTCACTGGGGTACGGGTTCCACACACACACTGACTCTAACTCGGGTACGGGTCCCACAAACACTGACTCTCACTGGGGTACGGGTCCCACACACACAGACTCTCACTGTGGTAAGGGTCCCACACACACTGACTCTCACTCGGGAACGGGTCCCACACACACTGACTCTCTTTGGGGTACGGGTCCCCCACACACTGACTCTCACTGGGGTACGGGTCCCACACACACTGACTCTCACTGGGGTACGGGTCCCATTAACACTGACTCTCACTGGGGTACGGGTCCCACACACACTGACTCTCACTGGGGTACGGGTTCCACACACTGACTCTCACTGGGGTAGGGGTCCCACACACACTGACTCTCACTGGGGTACGGGTTCCACACACACTGACTCTCACTGGGGTACGGGTTCCACACACACTGACTCTCACTGGGGTAGGGGTCCCACACACACTGACTCTCACTGAGGTATGGGTCCCACATACAATAACTCTCACTGGGGTACGGGTCTCTCATACACTGACTCTCACTGGGGTACGGGTTCCACACACACTGACTCTCACTGGGTTACGGGTCCCACACACACTGACTCTCGCTGAGGTATGGGTCCCACATACAATAACTCTCACTGGGGTACGGGTCTCTCATACACTGACTCTCACTGGGGTACGGGTTCCACACACACTGACTCTCACTGGGTTACGGGTCCCACACACACTGACTCTCACTGGGGTACGGGTTCCACACACACTGACTCTCACTGGGGTACGGGTCCCACACACACTGACTCTCACTGAGGTATGGGTCCCACATACAATAACTCTCACTGGGGTACGGGTCTCTCATACACTGACTCTCACTGGGGTACGGGTTCCACACACACTGACTCTCACTGGGTTACGGGTCCCACACACACTGACTCTCACTGGGGTACGGGTTCCACACACACTGACTCTCACTGGGGTACGGGTCCCACGCACACTGACTCTCACTGGGGTACGGGTTCCACACACACTGACTCTCACTGGGGTACGGGTCCCACACACACTGACTCTCACTGGGGTACGGGTCCCACACAAACTGACTCTCACTGGGGTACGGGTCCCAGACACACTGACTCTCACTGGGGTACGGGTCCCACACACACTGACTCTCTCTGGGGTACGGGTCCCACACACACTGACTCTCGCTGGGGTACGGGTGCCAAACACACTGACTGTCACTGGGGTACGGGTTCCACACACACACTGACTCTAACTCTGGTACGGGTCCCACACACACCGACTCTCACTGGGGTACGGGTCCCAGACACACAGCCTCTCACTGTGGTACGGGTCCCACACACACTGACTCTCACTCGGGTACGGGTCCCACACACACTGACTCTCTTTGGGGTACGGGTCCCCCACACACTGACTCTCACTGGGGTTCGGGTCCCACACACTCTGACTCTCACTGGGGTACGGGTCCCACACACACTGACTCTCACTGGGGTACGTGTCCCACACACACTGACTCTCACTGGGGTACGGGTCCCACACACACTGACTCTCACTGGGGTACGGGTTCCACACACACTGACTCTCACTGAGGTACAGTTCCACACACACTGTCTCTCACTGGGGTACGGGTTCCACACACACTGACTCTCACTGGGGTACGGGTTCCACACACACTGACTCTCACTGGGGTACAGTTCCACACACACTGACTCTCACTGGGGTACGGGTTCCACACACACTGACTCTCACTGGGGTACGGGTCCCACACACACTGACTCTCACTGAGGTACAGTTCCACACACACTGTCTCTCACTGGGGTACGGGTTCCACACACACTGACTCTCACTGGGGTACGGGTCCCACACACACTGACTCTCACTGGGGTACGGGTCCCACACACACTGACTCTCACTGGGGTACGGGTTCCACACACACTGACTCTCACTGGTCTACGGGTCCCAGACACACTGACTCTCAGTGGGGTACGGGTCCCACACACATTGACTCTCACTGGGGTACGGGTCCCACACACACTGACTCTCACTGGGGTACGGGTTCCACACACACTGACTCTCACTGGGGTACGGGTCCCACACACACTGACTCTCACTGGGGTACGGGTTCCACACACACTGACTCTCACTGGTGTACGGGCCCCACACACACTGACTCTCACTGGGGTATGGGTTCCACACACACTGACTCTCACTGGGCTACGGGTCCCACACACACTGACTCTCTCTGGGGTACGGGTCCCACACACACTGACTCTCACTGGGGTACGGGTCCCACACACACTGACTCTCACTGGGGTACGGGTCCCACACACACTGACTCTCACTGGGGTATTGGTCCCACACACACTGACTCTCACTGGGGTACGGGTCCCCCACACACAGACTCTAACTGGGGTACGGGTTCCACACACACTGACTCTAACTTGGGTACGGGTCCCACACACACTGACTCCCACTGTAGTACGGGTCCCACACACACTGACTCTCACTGGGGTACGGGTCCCACACACACTGACTCTCACTGGGGTACGGGTCCCCCACACACTGACTCTCACTGGGGTACGGGTCCCACACACACTGACTCTCACTGGGGTACGGGTCCCACTAACACTGACTCTCACTGGGGTACGGGTCCCACACACACTGACTCTCACTGGGGTACGGGTTCCACACACTGACGCTCACTGGGGTAGGGGTCCCACACACACTGACTCTCACTGGGGTACGGGTTCCACACACACTGACTCTCACTGGGGTAGGGGTTCTACACGCACTGACTCTCACTGGGGTACGGGTTCCACACACACTGACTCTCACTGGGGTAGGGGTCCCACACACACTGACTCTCACTGAGGTATGGGTCCCACATACAATAACTCTCACTGGGGTACGGGTCTCTCATACACTGACTCTCACTGGGGTACGGGTTCCACACACACTGACTCTCACTCGGGTACGGGTCCCACACACACTGACTCTCTTTGGGGTACGGGTCCCCCACACACTGACTCTCTCTGGGGTACGGGTCCCACACACACTGACTCTCACTGGGGTATTGGTCCCACACACACTGACTCTCACTGGGGTACGGGTCCCCCACACACAGACTCTCACTGGGGTACGGGTTCCACACACACTGACTCTAACTTGGGTACGGGTCCCACACACACTGACTCCCACTGTAGTACGGGTCCCACACACACTGACTCTCACTGGGGTACGGGTCCCACACACACTGACTCTCACTGGGGTACGGGTCCCCCACACACTGACTCTCACTGGGGTACGGGTCCCACACACACTGACTCTCACTGGGGTACGGGTCCCACTAACACTGACTCTCACTGGGGTACGGGTCCCACACACACTGACTCTCACTGGGGTACGGGTTCCACACACTGACGCTCACTGGGGTAGGGGTCCCACACACACTGACTCTCACTGGGGTACGGGTTCCACACACACTGACTCTCACTGGGGTAGGGGTTCCACACGCACTGACTCTCACTGGGGTACGGGTTCCACACACACTGACTCTCACTGGGGTAGGGGTCCCACACACACTGACTCTCACTGAGGTATGGGTCCCACATACAATAACTCTCACTGGGGTACGGGTCTCTCATACACTGACTCTCACTGGGGTACGGGTTCCACACACACTGACTCTCACTGGGGTACGGGTCCCACACACACTGACTCTCACTGGGGTACGGGTTCCACACACACTGACTCTCACTGGGGTACGGGTCCCACACACACTGACTCTCACTGGGGTACGGGTTCCACACACACTGACTTTCACTGGGGTAAGGGTCCCACACACACTGACTCTCACTCGGGTACGGGTCCCACACACACTGACTCTCTTTGGGGTACGGGTCCCCCACACACTGACTCTCTCTGGGGTACGGGTCCCACACACACTGACTCTCACTGGGCCACGGGTTCCACACACACTGACTCTCACTGGGGTAGGGGTCCCACACGCACTGACTCTCACTGGGGTACGGGTTCCACACACACTGACTCTCACTGGGGTAGGGGTCCCACACACACTAACTCTCACTGAGGTACGGGTCCCACATACACTGACTCTCACTGGGGTACGGGTTCCACACACACTGACTCTCACTGGGGTAGGGGTCCCACACACACTGACTCTCACTGAGGTACGGGTCCCACACACACTGACTCTCACTGGGGTACGGGTTCCACACACACTGACTTTCACTGGGGTACGGGTCCCACACACACGGACTCTCACTGGGGTACGGGTCCCACACACACGGACTCTCACTGGGGTACGGGTCCCACACACACTGACTCTCACTGGGGTACGGGTTCCACACACACTGACTCTCACTGAGGTACGGGTCCCACACACACTGACTCTCACTGGGGTACGGGTCCCACACACACTGACTCTCACTGGGGTACGGGTCCCACACACACTGACTCTCACTGGGGTACGGGTCCCACACTGACTCTCACTGGGGTACGGGTCGCACACACACTGACTCTCACTGGGGTACGGGTCCCACACACACTGACTCTCACTGGGGTACGGGTCCCACACACACTGACTCTCACTGGGGTACGGGTCCCACACACACTGACTCTCACTGGGGTACGGGTCCCACACACACTGACTCTCACTGGGGTACGGGTCCCACACACACTGACTCTCACTGGGGTTTGGGTTCCACACACACTGACTCTCACTGAGGTACGGGTCCCACACACACTGACTCTCACTGGGGTACGGGTCCCACACACACGGACTCTCACTGGGGTAGGGGTTCCACACGCACTGACTCTCACTGGGGTACGGGTTCCACACACACTGACTCTCACTGGGGTACGGGTCCCACACACACGGACTCTCACTGGGGTACGGGTCCCACACACACTGACTCTCACTGCGGTAGGGGTCCCACACACACTGACTCTCACTGAGGTATGGGTCCCACATACAATAACTCTCACTGGGGTACGGGTCTCTCATACACTGACTCTCACTGGGGTACGGGTTCCACACACACTGACTCTCACTGGGGTACGGGTCCCACACACACTGACTCTCACTGGGGTACGGGTTCCACACACACTGACTCTCACTGGGGTACGGGTCCCACACACACTGACTCTCACTGGGGTACGGGTTCCACACACACTGACTTTCACTGGGGTAAGGGTCCCACACACACTGACTCTCACTCGGGTACGGGTCCCACACACACTGACTCTCTTTGGGGTACGGGTCCCCCACACACTGACTCTCTCTGGGGTACGGGTCCCACACACACTGACTCTCACTGGGCCACGGGTTCCACACACACTGACTCTCACTGGGGTAGGGGTCCCACACGCACTGACTCTCACTGGGGTACGGGTTCCACACACACTGACTCTCACTGGGCTACGGGTCCCACACACACTGACTCTCTCTGGGGTACGGGTCCCACACACACTGACTCTCACTGGGGTACGGGTCCCACACACACTGACTCTCACTGGGGTATTGGTCCCACACACACTGACTCTCACTGGGGTACGGGTCCCCCACACACAGACTCTCACTGGGGTACGGGTTCCACACACACTGACTCTAACTTGGGTACGGGTCCCACACACACTGACTCCCACTGTAGTACGGGTCCCACACACACTGACTCTCACTGGGGTACGGGTCCCACACACACTGACTCTCACTGGGGTACGGGTCCCCCACACACTGACTCTCACTGGGGTACGGGTCCCACACACACTGACTCTCACTGGGGTACGGGTCCCACTAACACTGACTCTCACTGGGGTACGGGTCCCACACACACTGACTCTCACTGGGGTACGGGTTCCACACACTGACGCTCACTGGGGTAGGGGTCCCACACACACTGACTCCCACTGGGGTACGGGTTCCACACACACTGACTCTCACTGGGGTAGGGGTTCCACACGCACTGACTCTCACTGGGGTACGGGTTCCACACACACTGACTCTCACTGGGGTAGGGGTCCCACACACACTGACTCTCACTGAGGTATGGGTCCCACATACAATAACTCTCACTGCGGTACGGGTCTCTCATACACTGACTCTCACTGGGGTACGGGTTCCACACACACTGACTCTCACTGGGGTACGGGTCCCACACACACTGACTCTCACTGGGGTACGGGTTCCACACACACTGACTCTCACTGGGGTACGGGTCCCACACACACTGACTCTCACTGGGGTACGGGTTCCACACACACTGACTTTCACTGGGGTAAGGGTCCCACACACACTGACTCTCACTCGGGTACGGGTCCCACACACACTGACTCTCTTTGGGGTACGGGTCCCCCACACACTGACTCTCTCTGGGGTACGGGTCCCACACACACTGACTCTCACTGGGCCACGGGTTCCACACACACTGACTCTCACTGGGGTAGGGGTCCCACACGCACTGACTCTCACTGGGGTACGGGTTCCACACACACTGACTCTCACTGGAGTAGGGGTCCCACACACACTGACTCTCACTGAGGTACGGGTCCCACACACACTGACTCTCACTGGGGTACGGGTCCCACACACACTGACTTTCACTGGGGTACGGGTCCCACACACACGGACTCTCACTGAGGTACGGGTCCCACACACACTGACTCTCACTGGGGTACGGGTCACACACACACTGACTCTCACTGGGGTATTGGTCCCACACACACTGACTCTCACTGGGGTACGGGTCACACACACAATGACTCTCACTGGGGTACGGGTTCCACACACACTGACTCTCACTGGGGTACGGATTCCACACACACTGACTCTCACTGGGGTACGGGTCCCACACACACTGACTCTCACTGGGGTACGGGTCCCACACACACTGACTCTCACTGGGGTACGGGTCCCACACACACTGACTCTCACTGGGGTACGGGTCCCACACACACTGACTCTCACTGGGGTACGGGTCCCACACACACGGACTCTCACTGGGGTACGGGTCCCACACACACTGACTCTCACTGGGGTACGGGTCACACACACACTGACTCTCTCTGGGGTACGGGTCCCACACACACTGACTCTCACTGGGGTACGGGTGCCACACACACTGACTCTCACTGGGGTACGGGTTCCACATACACACTGACTCTAACTCGGGTACGGGTCCCACACACACTGACTCTCACTGTGGTACGGGTCCCACACACACTGACTCTCACTCGGGTACGGGTCCCACACACACTGACTCTCTTTGGGGTACTGGTCCCCCACACACTGACTCTCACTCGGGTACGGGTCCCACACACACTGACTCTCTTTGGGGTACTGGTCCCCCACACACTGACACTCACTGGGGTACGGGTCCCACACACTCTGACTCTCACTGGGGTAGGGGTCCCACACACACTGACTCTCACTGAGGTACGGGTCCCACATACATTGACTCTCACTGGGGTACGGGTCTCTCACACACTGACTCTCACTGGGGTACGGGTTCCACACACACACTGACTCTAACTCGGGTACGGGTCCCACACACACTGACTCTCACTGGGGTACGGGTCCCACACACACAGACTCTCACTGTGGTACGGGTCCCACACACACTGACTCTCACTCGGGTACGGGTCCCACACACACTGACTCTCTTTGGGGTACGGGTTCCCCACACACTGACTCTCACTGGGGTACGGGTCCCACACACACTGACTCTCACTGGGGTACGGGTCCCACACACACTGACTCTCACTGGGGTACGGGTCTCACACACACTGACTCTCACTGGGGTACGGGTTCCACACACTGACTCTCACTGGGGTACGGGTTCCACACACTGACTCTCACTGGGGTACGGGTTCCACACACTGACTCTCACTGGGGTAGGGGTCCCACACACACTGACTCTCACTGGGGTACGGGTTCCACACACACTGACTCTCACTGGGGTAGGGGTCCCACACGCACTGACTCTCACTGGGGTACGGGTTCCACACACACTGACTCTCACTGGGGTACGGGTCCCAGACACACTGACTCTCAGTGGGGTACGGGTCCCACACACACTCACTCTCACTGGGGTACGGGTCCCACACACACTGACTCTCACTGGGGTACGGGTCCCACACACACTGACTCTCACTGGGGTACGTGTTCCACACACACTGACTCTCACTGGGGTACGGGTCCCAGACACACTGACTCTCAGTGGGGTACGGGTCCCACACACATTGACTCTCACTGGGGTACGTGTCCCAGACACACTGACTCTCGCTGGTGTACGGGTTCCACACACACTGACTCTCACTGGGGTACGGGTCCCAGACACACTGACTCTCACTGGGGTACGGGTCCCACACACACTGACTCTCACTGAGGTACGGGTTCCACATACACTGACTCTCACTGGGGTACGGGTCCCACACACACTGACTCTCACTGGGGTACGGGTCCCACACACACTGACTCTCACTGGGGTACGGGTCCCACACACACTGACTCTCACTGGGGTACGGGTCTCTCACACACTGACTCTCACTGGGGTACGGGTTCCACACACACTGACTTTCACTGGGGTACGGGTCCCACACACACTGACTCTCACTGGGGTACGGGTTCCACACACACTGACTCTCACTGGGGTACGGGTCCCACACACTCTGACTCTCACTGTGGTACGGGTCCCACACACTCTGACTCTCACTGGGTTACGGGTTCCACACACACTGACTCTCACTGGGGTACGGGTCCCACACACTCTGACTCTCACTGTGGTACGGGTCCCACACACACTGACTCTCACTGGGGTACGGGTCCCACACACACTGACTCTCACTGGGGTACGGGTCCCACACACACTGACTCTCTTTGGGGTACGGGTCCCCCACACACTGACTCTCACTGGGGTACGGGTCCCACACACTCTGACTCTCACTGGGGTACGGGTCCCACACACACTGACTCTCACTGGGGTACGGGTTCCACACACACTGACTCTCACTGGGGTACGGGTCCCAGACACACTGACTCTCACTGGGGTATGGGTCCCACTAACACTGACTCTCACTGGGGTACGGGTCCCACACACACTGACTCTCACTGGGGTATGGGTCCCACTAACACTGACTCTCACTGGGGTACGGGTTCCACACACACTGACTCTCACTGGGGTACGGGTCCCACACACACTGACTCTCACTGGGGTACAGTTCCACACACACTGACTCTCACTGGGGTACGGGTTCCACACACACTGACTCTCACTGGGGTACGGGTCCCACACGCACTGACTCTCACTGGGGTACAGTTCCACACACACTGACTCTCACTGGGGTACGGGTTCCACACACACTGACTCTCACTGGGGAACGGGTCCCACAGACACTGACTCTCACTGGGGTACGGGTCCCACACACACTGACTCTCACTGGGGTACGGGTTCCACACACACTGACTCTCACTGGGGTACGGGTCCCAGACACACTGACTCTCAGTGGGGTACGGGTCCCACACACACTCACTCTCACTGGGGTACGGGTCCCACACACACTGACTCTCACTGGGGTACGGGTCCCACACACACTGACTCTCACTGGGGTACGTGTTCCACACACACTGACTCTCACTGGGGTACGGGTCCCAGACACACTGACTCTCAGTGGGGTACGGGTCCCACACACATTGACTCTCACTGGGGTACGTGTCCCAGACACACTGACTCTCGCTGGTGTACGGGTTCCACACACACTGACTCTCACTGGGGTACGGGTCCCAGACACACTGACTCTCGCTGGGGTACGGGTTCCACACACACTGACTCTCACTGGGATACGGGTCCCACACACACTGACTCTCACTGGGGTACGGGTCCCACACACACTGACTCTCACTGGGGTACGGGTCCCACACACACTGACTCTCACTGGGGTACGGGTTCCACACACACTGACTCTCACTGGGATACGGGTCCCACACACACTGACTCTCACTGGGGTACGGGCCCCACACACACTGACTCTCACTGGGGTACGGGTCCCACACACACTGACTCTCACTGGGGTACGGGTCCCACACACACTGACTCTCACTGGGGTACGGGTCCCACACACACTGACTCTCACTGGGGTACGGGTCCCACACACTGACTCTCACTGGGGTACGGGTCCCACACACACTGACTCTCACTGGGGTACGTGTCCCACACACACTGACTCTCACTGGGGTACGGGTTCCACACACACTGACTCTCACTGGGGTATTGGTCCCACACACACTGACTCTCACTGGGGTACGGGTCCCACACACACAGACTCTCACTGGGGTACGGGTTCCACACACACTGACTCTCACTTGGGTACGGGTCCCACACACACTGACTCCCACTGGAGTACGGTTCCCACACACACTGACTCTCACTGGGGTACGGGTCCCACACACACTGACTCTCACTGGGGTACGGGTCCCACACACACTGACTCTCACTAGGGTACGGGTCCCACACACACTGACTCTCACTGGGGTACGGGTCCCACACACACTGACTCTCACTGGGGTACGGGTCCCACACACACTGACTCTCACTGGGGTACGGGTTCCACACACACTGTCTCTCACTGGGGTACGGGTTCCACACACACTGACTCTCACTGGGGTACGGGTCCCACACACACTGACTCTCACTGGGGTACGGGTCCCACACACACTGACTCTCACTGGGGTACGGGTCCCACACACACTGACACTCACTGGGGTACATTCCACACACACTGACTCTCACTGGGGTATGGGTCCCACACACACTGACTCTCACTGAGGTACGGGTCCCACACACACTGACTCTCACTGGGTTATGGTCCCATACACACTGACTCTCACTGGGGTACGGGTCCCACACATACTGACTCTCACTGGGGCACGGGCCCCACACACACTGACTCTCACTGGGGTACGGGTCCCACACACACTGACTCTCACTGGGGTACGGGTCCCACACACTGACTCTCACTGGGGTACGGGTCCCACACACACTGACTCTCACTGGGGTAGGGTCCCACACACACTGTCTCTCACTGGGGTACGGGTCCCACACACACTGACTCTCACTGGGGTACGGGTCCCACACACACTGACTCTCACTGGGGTACGGGTCCCACACACACTGACTCTCACTGGGGTACAGGTTCCACACACACTGACTCTCACTGGGGTACGGGTCCCACACACACTGACTCTCACTGGGGTACGGGTCCCACACACACTGACTCTCACTGGGGTACGGGTCCCACACACACTGACTCTCACTGGGGGACGGGTCCCACACACACTGACTCTCACTGGGGTACGGGTCCCACACACTGACTCTCACTGGGGTACGGGTCTCTCACACACTGTCTCTCACTGGGGTACGGGTCCCACACACACTGACTCTCACTGGGGTACGGGTCCCACACACACTGACTCTCTCTGGGGTACAGGTTCCACACACACTGACTCTCACTGGGGTACGTGTCCCACACACACTGACTCTCACTGGGGTACGGGTCCCACACACACTGACTCTCACTGGGGTACAGGTTCCACACACACTGACTCTCACTGGGGTACGGGTCCCACACACACTGACTCTCACTGGGGTACGGGTCCCACACACACTGACTCTCACTGGGGTACAGGTTCCACACACACTGACTCTCACTCGGGTACGGGTCCCACACACACTGACTCTCACTGGGGTACGGGTCCCACACACACTGACTCTCACTGGGGTACGGGTCCCACACACACTGACTCTCACTGGGGGACGGGTCCCACACACACTGACTCTCACTGGGGTACGGGTCCCACACACTGACTCTCACTGGGGTACTGGTCCCACACACACGGACTCTCACTGGGGTACGGGTCCCACACACACTGACTCTCACTGGGGTACGGGTCCCACACACACTGACTCTCACTGGGGTACGGGTCCCACACACACTGACTCTCACTGGGGTACGGGTCCCACACACACTGACTCTCACTGGGGCACGGGTCCCACACACACTGACTCTCACTGGGGTACGGGTCCCACACACACTGACTCTCACTGGGGTACGGGTCCCACACACACTGACTCTCACTGGGGTACGGGTCCCACACACACTGACTCTCACTGGGGTACGGGTCCCACACACACTGACTCTCACTGGGGTACGGGTCCCACACACACACTGACTCTCACTGGGGTACATTCCACACACACTGACTCTCACTGGGGTACGGGTCCCACACACACTGACTCTCACTGGGGTACGGGTCCCACACACACTGACTCTCACTGGGGTCCGGGTTCCACACACACTGACTCTCACTGGGGTACGGGTCCCACACACACTGACTCTCACTGGGGTCCGGGTTCCACACACACTGACTCTCACTGGGGTACGGGTCCCACACACACTGACTCTCACTGGGGTACGGGTCCCACATACACTGACTCTCACTGGGGTACATTCCACACACACTGACTCTCACTGGGGTACATTCCACACACACTGACTCTCACTGCGGTACGGGTCCCACACACACTGACTCTCACTGGGGTACATTCCACACACACTGACTCTCACTGGGGTATGGGTTCCACACACACTGACTCTCACTGGGGTACGGGTCCCACACACACTGACTCTCACTGGGGTACGAGTCCCAGACACACTGACTCTCACTGGGGTACGGGTCCCACACACACTGACTCTCTCTGGGGTACGGGTCCCACACACACTGACTCTCACTGGGGTACGGGTTCCACACACACACTGACTCTCACTGGGGTACGGGTTCCACACACACACTGACTCTCTCTGGGGTACGGGTCCCACACATACTGACTCTCACTGGGGTACGGGTCCCAGACACACAGCCTCTCACTGTGGTACGGGTCCCACACACACTGACTCTCACTCGGGTACGGGTCCCACACACACTGACTCTCTTTGGGGTACGGGTCCCCCACACACTGACTCTCACTGGGGTACGGGTCCCACACACACTGACTCTCACTGAGGTACGGGTCCCACATCCACTGACTCTCACTGGGGTACGGGTCTCTCACACACTGACTCTCACTGGGGTACGGGTTCCACACACACTGACTCTCACTGGGGTACGGGTCCCACACACACTGACTCTCACTGGGGTACATTCCACACACACTGACTCTCACTGGGGTATGGGTCCCACACACACTGACTCTCACTGGGGTACGGGTCCCACACACACTGACTCTCACTGGGGTACGAGTCCCAGACACACTGACTCTCACTGGGGTACGGGTCCCACACACACTGACTCTCACTGGGGTACGGGTCCCACATCCACTGGCTCTCACTGGGGTACGGGTTCCACACACACTGACTCTCACTGGGGTACGGGCTCCACACACACTGACTTTCACTGGGGTACGGGTCCCACACACACGGACTCTCACTGGGGTACGGGTCCCACACACACGGACTCTCACTGGGGTACGGGTCCCACACACACTGACTCTCACTGGGGTACGGGTCCCACACACACTGACTCTCACTGGGGTACGGGTCCCACACACACTGACTCTCACTGGGGTACGGTTCCCACACACACTGACTCTCACTGAGGTACGGGTCCCACACACACTGACTCTCACTGGGGTACGGGTCCCACACACACTGACTCTCACTGGGGTACGGGTCCCACACACACTGACTCTCACTGGGGTACGGGTCCCACACACACTGACTCTCACTGGGGTACGGGTCCCACACACTGACCCTCACTGGGGTACGGGTCCCACACACACTGACTCTCACTGGGGTACGGGTCCCACACACACTGACTCTCACTGTGGTACGGGTCCCACACACACTGACTCTCACTGGGGTACGGGTCCCACACACACTGACTCTCACTGGGGTACGGGTCCCACACACACTGACTCTCACTGGGGTACGGGTCCCACACACACTGACTCTCACTGAGGTACGGGTCCCACACACACTGACTCTCGCTGGGGTACGGGTCCTACACACACTGACTCTCACTGGGGTACGGGTTCCACACACACTGACCCTCACTGTGGTACGGGTTCCACACACACTGACTCTCACTGGGGTACGGGTCCCACACACACGGACTCTCACTGGGGTATGGGTCCCACACACACTGACTCTCACTGGGGTACGGGTTCCACACACACACTGACTCTAACTCGGGTACGGGTCCCACACACACTGACTCTCACTGGGGTACGGGTCCCACACACACAGACTCTCACTGTGGTAAGGGTCCCACACACACTGACTCTCACTCGGGTACGGGTCCCACACACACTGACTCTCTTTGGGGTACGGGTCCCCCACACACTGACTCTCACTGGGGTACGGGTCCCACACACACTGACTCTCACTGGGGTACGGGTCCCATTAACACTGACTCTCACTGGGGTACGGGTCCCACACACACTGACTCTCACTGGGGTACGGGTTCCACACACTGACTCTCACTGGGGTAGGGGTCCCACACACACTGACTCTCACTGGGGTACGGGTTCCACACACACTGACTCTCACTGGGGTACGGGTTCCACACACACTGACTCTCACTGGGGTAGGGGTCCCACACACACTGACTCTCACTGAGGTATGGGTCCCACATACAATAACTCTCACTGGGGTACGGGTCTCTCATAAACTGACTCTCACTGGGGTACGGGTTCCACACACACTGACTCTCACTGGGTTACGGGTCCCACACACACTGACTCTCGCTGAGGTATGGGTCCCACATACAATAACTCTCACTGGGGTACGGGTCTCTCATACACTGACTCTCACTGGGGTACGGGTTCCACACACACTGACTCTCACTGGGTTACGGGTCCCACACACACTGACTCTCACTGGGGTACGGGTTCCACACACACTGACTCTCACTGGGGTACGGGTCCCACACACACTGACTCTCACTGAGGTATGGGTCCCACACACACTGACTCTCACTGGGGTACGGGTTCCACACACACTGACTCTCACTGGGGTACGGGTCCCACACACACTGACTCTCACTGGGGTACGGGTCCCACACACACTGACTCTCACTGGGGTACGGGTCCCACACACACTGACTCTCACTGGGGTACGGGTTCCACACACACTGACTCTCACTGGGGTACGGGTCCCACACACACTGACTCTCACTGGGGTACGGGTTCCACACACACTGACTTTCACTGGGGTAAGGGTTCCACACACACAGACTCTCACTGGGGTACGGGTCCCACACACACGGACTCTCACTGGGGTACGGGTCCCACACACACTGACTCTCACTGGGGTACGGGTCCCACACACTGACTCTCACTGGGGTACGGGTTCCACACACACTGACTCTCACTGGGGTACGGGTCCCACACACAATGACTCTCACTGGGGTACGGGTCCCACACACACTGACTCTCACTGGGGTACGGGTCCCACACACACTGACTCTCACTGGGGTACGGGTCCCACACACACTGACTCTCACTGGGGTACGGGTCCCACACACACTGACTCTCACTGGGGTAGGGGTCCCACGCACACTGACTCTCACTGGGGTACGGGTTCCACACACACTGACTCTCACTGGGGTACGGGTCCCACACACACTGACTCTCACTGGGGTACGGGTCCCAGACAAACTGACTCTCTCTGGGGTACGGGTCCCACACACACTGACTCTCGCTGGGGTACGGGTGCCAAACACACTGACTGTCACTGGGGTACGGGTTCCACACACACACTGACTCTAACTCTGGTACGGGTCCCACACACACTGACTCTCACTGGGGTACGGGTCCCAGACACACAGCCTCTCACTGTGGTACGGGTCCCACACACACTGACTCTCACTCGGGTACGGGTCCCACACACACTGACTCTCTTTGGGGTACGGGTCCCCCACACACTGACTCTCACTGGGGTTCGGGTCCCACACACTCTGACTCTCACTGGGGTACGGGTCCCACTAACACTGACTCTCACTGGGGTACGGGTCCCACACACACTGACTCTCACTGGGGTACGGGTTCCACACACACTGACTCTCACTGGGGTACGGGTTCCACACACACTGACTCTCACTGGGGTACGGGTCCCACACACACTGACTCTCACTGGGGTACGGGTTCCACACACACTGACTCTCACTGAGGTACAGTTCCACACACACTGTCTCTCACTGGGGTACGGGTTCCACACACACTGACTCTCACTGGGGTACGGGTTCCACACACACTGACTCTCACTGGGGTACAGTTCCACACACACTGACTCTCACTGGGGTACGGGTTCCACACACACTGACTCTCACTGGGGTACGGGTCCCACACACACTGACTCTCACTGAGGTACAGTTCCACACACACTGTCTCTCACTGGGGTACGGGTTCCACACACACTGACTCTCACTGGGGTACGGGTCCCACACACACTGACTCTCACTGGGGTACGGGTCCCACACACACTGACTCTCACTGGGGTACGGGTTCCACACCCACTGACTCTCACTGGTCTACGGGTCCCAGACACACTGACTCTCAGTGGGGTACGGGTCCCACACACATTGACTCTCACTGGGGTACGGGTCCCACACACACTGACTCTCACTGGGGTACGGGTTCCACACACACTGACTCTCACTGGTCTACGGGTCCCAGACACACTGACTCTCAGTGGGGTACGGGTCCCACACACATTGACTCTCACTGGGGTACGGGTCCCACACACACTGACTCTCACTGGGGTACGGGTTCCACACACACTGACTCTCACTGGGGTACGGGTCCCACACACACTGACTCTCACTGGGGTACGGGTTCCACACACACTGACTCTCACTGGTGTACGGGCCCCACACACACTGACTCTCACTGGGGTATGGGTTCCACACACACTGACTCTCACTGGGCTACGGGTCCCACACACACTGACTCTCTCTGGGGTACGGGTCCCACACACACTGACTCTCACTGGGGTACGGGTCCCACACACACTGACTCTCACTGGGGTATTGGTCCCACACACACTGACTCTCACTGGGGTACGGGTCCCCCACACACAGACTCTCACTGGGGTACGGGTTCCACACACACTGACTCTAACTTGGGTACGGGTCCCACACACACTGACTCCCACTGTAGTACGGGTCCCACACACACTGACTCTCACTGGGGTACGGGTCCCACACACACTGACTCTCACTGGGGTACGGGTCCCCCACACACTGACTCTCACTGGGGTACGGGTCCCACACACACTGACTCTCACTGGGGTACGGGTCCCACTAACACTGACTCTCACTGGGGTACGGGTCCCACACACACTGACTCTCACTGGGGTACGGGTTCCACACACTGACGCTCACTGGGGTAGGGGTCCCACACACACTGACTCTCACTGGGGTACGGGTTCCACACACACTGACTCTCACTGGGGTAGGGGTTCCACACGCACTGACTCTCACTGGGGTACGGGTTCCACACACACTGACTCTCACTGGGGTACAGACCCCACACACACTGACTCTCACTGGGGTACGGGTCTCTCATACACTGACTCTCACTGGGGTACGGGTTCCACACACACTGACTCTCACTGGGGTACGGGTCCCACACACACTGACTCTCACTGGGGTATGGGTTCCACACACACTGACTCTCACTGGGGTACGGGTCCCACACACACTGACTCTCACTGGGGTACGGGTTCCACACACACTGACTTTCACTGGGGTAAGGTTCCACACACACTGACTCTCACTCGGGTACGGGTCCCACACACACTGACTCTCTTTGGGGTACGGGTCCCCCACACACTGACTCTCACTGGGGTACGGGTCCCACACACACTGACTCTCACTGGGGTACGGGTCCCACTGACACTGACTCTCACTGGGGTACGGGTCCCACACACACTGACTCTCACTGGGGTACGGGTTCCACACACTGACTCTCACTGGGGTAGGGGTCCCACACACACTGACTCTCACTGGGGTACGGGTTCCACACACACTGACTCTCACTGGGGTACGGGTCCCCCACACACTGACTCTCACTGGGGTACGGGTCCCACACACACTGACTCTCACTGGGGTACGGGTCCCACTAACACTGACTCTCACTGGGGTACGGGTCCCACACACACTGACTCTCACTGGGGTACGGGTTCCACACACTGACGCTCACTGGGGTAGGGGTCCCACACACACTGACTCTCACTGGGGTACGGGTTCCACACACACTGACTCTCACTGGGGTAGGGGTCCCACACGCACTGACTCTCACTGGGGTACGGGTTCCACACACACTGACTCTCACTGGGGTAGGGGTCCCACACACACTGACTCTCACTGAGGTATGGGTCCCACATACAATAACTCTCACTGGGGTACGGGTCTCTCATACACTGACTCTCACTGGGGTACGGGTTCCACACACACTGACTCTCACTGGGGTACGGGTCCCACACACACTGACTCTCACTGGGGTACGGGTTCCACACACACTGACTCTCACTGGGGTACGGGTCCCACACACACTGACTCTCACTGGGGTACGGGTTCCACACACACTGACTTTCACTGGGGTAAGGGTCCCACACACACTGACTCTCACTCGGGTACGGGTCCCACACACACTGACTCTCTTTGGGGTACGGGTCCCCCACACACTGACTCTCACTGGGGTACGGGTCCCACACACACTGACTCTCACTGGGGTACGGGTCCCACTAACACTGACTCTCACTGGGGTACGGGTCCCACACACACTGACTCTCACTGGGGTACGGGTTCCACACACTGACTCTCACTGGGGTAGGGGTCCCACACACACTGACTCTCACTGGGGTACGGGTTCCACACACACTGACTCTCACTGGGGTAGGGGTCCCACACGCACTGACTCTCACTGGGGTACGGGTTCCACACACACTGACTCTCACTGGGGTAGGGGTCCCACACACACTGACTCTCACTGAGGTATGGGTCCCACATACAATAACTCTCACTGGGGTACGGGTCTCTCATACACTGACTCTCATTGGGGTACGGGTTCCACACACACTGACTCTCACTGGGGTACGGGTCCAACACACACTGACTCTCACTGGGGTACGGGTCCCACACACACTGACTCTCACTGGGGTAGGGGTTCCACACACACAGACTCTCACTGGGGTACGGGTCCCACACACACGGACTCTCACTGGGGTACATTCCACACACACTGACTCTCACTGGGGTATGGGTCCCACACACACTGACTCTCACTGGGGTATGGGTCCCACACACACTGACTCTCACTGGGGTATGGGTCCCACACACAATGACTCTCACTGGGGTACGGGTCCCACGCACACTGACTCTCACTGGGGTACGGGTTCCACACACACTGACTCTCACTGGGGTACGGGTCCCACACACACTGACTCTCACTGGGGTACGGGTCCCACACACACTGACTCTCACTGGAGTACGGGTCCCAGACACACTGACTCTCACTGGGGTACGGGTCCCACACACACTGACTCTCTCTGGGGTACGGGTCCCACACACACTGACTCTCGCTGGGGTACGGGTGCCAAACACACTGACTGTCACTGGGGTACGGGTTCCACACACACACTGACTCTCACTGGGGTACGGGTCCCACACACACTGACTCTCACTGGGGTACGGGTCCCAGACACACAACCTCTCACTGTGGTACGGGTCCCACACACACTGACTCTCACTCGGGTACGGGTCCCACACACACTGACTCTCTTTGGGGTACGGGTCCCCCACACACTGACTCTCACTGGGGTACGGGTCCCACACACTCTGACTCTCACTGGGGTACGGGTCCCACTAACACTGACTCTCACTGGGGTACGGGTCCCACACACACTGACTCTCACTGGGGTACGGGTTCCACACACACTGACTCTCACTGGGGTACGGGTTCCACACACACTGACTCTCACTGGGGTACGGGTCCCACACACACTGACTCTCACTGGGGTACGGGTTCCACACACACTGACTCTCACTGGGGTACGGGTTCCACACACACTGACTCTCACTGGGGTACAGTTCCACACACACTGACTCTCACTGGGGTACGGGTTCCACACACACTGACTCTCACTGGGGTACGGGTCCCACACACACTGACTCTCACTGAGGTACAGTTCCACACACACTGACTCTCACTGGGGTACGGGTTCCACACACACTGACTCTCACTGGGGTACGGGTCCCACACACACTGACTCTCACTGGGGTACGGGTCCCACACACACTGACTCTCACTGGGGTACGGGTTCCACACACACTGACTCTCACTGGTCTACGGGTCCCAGACACACTGACTCTCAGTGGGGTACGGGTCCCACACACATTGACTCTCACTGGGGTACGGGTCCCACACACACTGACTCTCACTGGGGTACGGGTCCCACACACACTGACTCTCACTGGGGTACGGGTTCCACACACACTGACTCTCACTGGGGTACGGGTCCCACACACACTGACTCTCACTGGGGTACGGGTTCCACACACACTGACTCTCACTGGTGTACGGGCCCCACACACACTGACTCTCACTGCGGTACGGGTCCCACACACACTGACTCTCTCTGGGGTACGGGTCCCACACACACTGGCTCTCACTGGGGTACGGGTCCCACACACACTGACTCTCACTGGGGTATTGGTTCCACACACACTGACTCTCACTGGGGTACGGGTCCCACACACACAGACTCTCACTGGGGTACGGGTTCCACACACACTGACTCTAACTTGGGTACGGGTCCCACACACACTGACTCCCACTGTAGTACGGGTCCCACACACACTGACTCTCACTGGGGTACGGGTCCCACACACACTGACTCTCACTGGGGTACGGGTCCCACACACACTGACTCTCACTCGGGTACGGGTCCCACACACACTGACTCTCTTTGGGGTACGGGTCCCCCACACACTGACTCTCACTGGGGTACGGGTCCCACACACACTGACTCTCACTGGGGTACGGGTCCCACTAACACTGACTCTCACTGGGGTACGGGTCCCACACACACTGACTCTCACTGGGGTACGGGTCCCACACACACTGACGCTCACTGGGGTAGGGGTCCCACACACACTGACCCTCACTGGGGTACGGGTTCCACACACACTGACTCTCACTGGGGTAGGGGTCCCACACGCACTGACTCTCACTGGGGTACGGGTTCCACACACACTGACTCTAACTGGGGTAGGGGTCCCACACACACTGACTCTCACTGGGGTACGGGTCCCACACACACTGACTCTCACTGGGGTACGGGTCCCACACACACTGACTCTCTCTGGGGTACGGGTTCCACACACACTGACTCTCACTGGGGTAGGGGTCCCACACACACTGACTCTCACTGAGGTATGGGTCCCACATACAATAACTCTCACTGGGGTACGGGTCTCTCATACACTGACTCTCACTGGGGTACGGGTTCCACACACACTGACTCTCACTGGGGTACGGGTCCCACACACACTGACTCTCACTGGGGTACGGGTTCCACACACACTGACTCTCACTGGGGTACGGGTCCCACTAACACTGACTCTCACTGGGGTACGGGTTCCACACACACTGACTCTCACTGGGGTACGGGTTCCACACACACTGACTCTCACTGGGGTACTGGTCCCACACACACTGACTCTCACTGGGGTACAGTTCCACACACACTGACTCTCACTGGGGTACGGGTTCCACACACACTGACTCTCACTGGGGTACGGGTCCCACACACACTGACTCTCACTGGGGTACAGTTCCACACACACTGACTCTCACTGGGGTACGGGTTCCACACACACTGACTCTCACTGGGGTACGGGTTCCACACACACTGACTCTCACTGGTGTACGGGCCCCACACACACTGACTCTCACTGCGGTACGGGTCCCACACACACTGACTCTCTCTGGGGTACGGGTCCCACACACACTGACTCTCACTGGGGTACGGGTCCCACACACACTGACTCTCACTGGGGTATTGGTCCCAGACACACTGACTCTCACTGGGGTACGGGTCCCACACACACAGACTCTCACTGGGGTACGGGTTCCACACACACTGACTCTAACTTGGGTACGGGTCCCACACACACTGACTCCCACTGGAGTACGGGTCCCACACACACTGACTCTCACTGGGGTACGGGTCCCACACACACTGACTCTCACTGGGGTACGGGTTACACACACACTGACTCTCACTAGGGTACGGGTCCCACACACACTGACTCTCACTGGGGTGCGGGTCCCACACACACTGTCTCTCACTGGGGTACGGGTCCCACACACACTGACTCTCACTGGGGTACGGGTCCCACACACACTGACTCTCACTGGGGTACGGGTCCCACACACACTGAATCTCACTGGGGTACGGGTCCCACACACACTGACTCTCACTGGGGTATGGGTCCCACACTGACTCTCACTGGGGTACGGGTCCCACACACACTGACTCTCACTGGGGTACGGGTCCCACACACACTGACTCTCGCTGGGGTACGGGTCCCACACACACTGACACTCACTGGGGTATGGGTCCCACACACACTGACTCTCACTGGGGTACATTCCACACACTCTGACTCTCACTGGGGTACGGGTCCCACACACACTGACTCTCACTGGGGTACGGGTCCCACACACACTGACTCTCACTGGGGTACGGGACCCACACACACTGACTCTCACTGGGGTACGCGTCCCACACACACTGACTCTCACTGGGCTACGGGTTCCACACACACTGACTCTCACTGGGGTACGGGTTCCACACACACTGACTCTCACTGGGGTACGTGTCCCACACACACTGACTCTCTCTGGGGTACGGGTCCCACACACACTGACTCTCTCTGGGGTACGGGTCCCACACACACTGACTCTCACTGGGGTACGGGTCCCACACACACTGACTCTCACTGGGGTACGGGTTCCACACACACTGACTCTCACTGGGGTACGTGTCCCACACACACTGACTCTCTCTGGGGTACGGGTCCCACACACACTGACTCTCACTGGGGTACGGGTCCCACACACACTGACTCTCACTGGGCCACGGGTCCCACACACACTGACTCTCACTGGGGTAGGGGTCCCACACACACTGACTCTCACTGGGGTACGGGTCCCACACACACTGACTCTCACTGGGGTACGGGTCCCACACACACTGACTTTCACTGGGGTACGGGTCCCACACACACGGACTCTCACTGGGGTACGGGTTCCACACACACTGACTCTCACTGGGGTAGGGGTCCCACACACACTGACTCTCACTGGGGTACGGGTCCCACACACACTGACTCTCACTGTGGTACGGGTCCCACACACACTGACTCTCACTGGGGTACGGGTCCCACACACACTGACTCTCACTGGGGTACGGGTCCCACACACACTGACTCTCACTGGGGTACGGGTCCCACACACACGGACTCTCACTGGGGTACGGGTCCCAGACACACTGACTCTCACTGGGGTACGGGTCCCACACACACTGACTCTCTCTGGGGTACGGGTCCCACACACACTGACTCTCACTGGGGTACGGGTGCCACACACACTGACTCTCACTGGTGTACGGGTTCCACACACACACTGACTCTAACTCGGGTACGGGTCCCACACACACTGACTCTCACTCGGGTACGGGTCCCACACACACTGACTCTCTGGGGTACTGGTCCCCCACACACTGACTCTCACTGAGGTACGGGTTCCACACACACTGACTCTCACTGGGGTACGGGTTCCACACACACTGACTCTCACTGAGGTACGGGTTCCACACACACTGACTCTCACTGGGGTACGGGTCCCACACACACTGACACTCACTGGGGTATGGGTCCCACACACACTGACTCTCACTGGGGTACATTCCACACACTCTGACTCTCACTGGGGTACGGGTCCCACACACACTGACTCTCACTGGGGTACGGGTCCCACACACACTGACTCTCACTGGGGTACGGGACCCACACACACTGACTGTCACTGGGGTACGCGTCCCACACACACTGACTCTCACTGGGGTACGGGTTCCACACACACTGACTCTCACTGGGGTACGGGTTCCACACACACTGACTCTCACTGGGGTACGTGTCCCACACACACTGACTCTCTCTGGGGTACGGGTCCCACACACACTGACTCTCTCTGGGGTACGGGTCCCACACACACTGACTCTCACTGGGGTACGGGTTCCACACACACTGACTCTCACTGGGGTACGTGTCCCACACACACTGACTCTCTCTGGGGTACGGGTCCCACACACACTGACTCTCACTGGGGTACGGGTCCCACACACACTGACTCTCACTGGGCCACGGGTCCCACACACACTGACTCTCACTGGGCCACGGGTCCCACACACACTGACTCTCACTGGGGTAGGGGTCCCACACACACTGACTCTCACTGGGGTACGGGTTCCACACACACTGACTCTCACTGGGGTAGGGGTCCCACACGCACTGACTCTCACTGGGGTACGGGTTCCACACACACTGACTCTCATTGGGGTAGGGGTCCCACACACACTGACTCTCACTGAGGTACGGGTCCCACACACACTTACTCTCACTGGGGTACGGGTTCCACACACACTGACTCTCACTGGGGTAGGGGTCCCACACACACTGACTCTCACTGAGGTACGGGTCCCACACACACTGACTCTCACTGGGGTACGGGTCCCACACACACTGACTCTCACTGGGGTACGGGTCCCACACACACTGACTCTCACTGGGGTACGGGTCCCACACACACTGACTCTCACTGGGATACGGGTCCCACACACACTGACTCTCACTGGGGTACGGGTTCCACACACACTGACTTTCACTGGGGTACGGGTCCCACGCACACTGACTCACACTGGGGTACGGGTCCCACACACACTGACTCTCACTGGGGTACGGGTCCCACGCACACTGACTCTCACTGGGGTACGGGTTCCACACACACTGACTCTCACTGGGGTACGGGTCCCACACACACTGACTCTCACTGGGGTACGGGTCCCACACACATTGACTCTCACTGGGGTGCGGGTCCCACACACACTGACTCTCACTGGGGTACGGGTCCCACACACACTGACTCTCACTGGGGTACGGGTCCAACACACACTGACTCTCACTAGGGTACGGGTCCCACAAACACTGACTCTCACTGGGGTACGGGTCCCACACACACTGACTCTCGCTGGGGTACGGGTCCCACACACACTGACACTCACTGGGGTATGGGTCCCACACACACTGACTCTCACTGGGGTACATTCCACACACTCTGACTCTCACTGGGGTACGGGTCCCACACACACTGACTCTCACTGGGGTACGGGTCCCACACACACTGACTCTCACTGGGGTACGGGACCCACACACACTGACTGTCACTGGGGTACGCGTCCCACACACACTGACTCTCACTGGGGTACGGGTTCCACACACACTGACTCTCACTGGGGTACGGGTTCCACACACACTGACTCTCACTGGGGTACGTGTCCCACACACACTGACTCTCTCTGGGGTACGGGTCCCACACACACTGACTCTCTCTGGGGTACGGGTCCCACACACACTGACTCTCACTGGGGTACGGGTTCCACACACACTGACTCTCACTGGGGTACGTGTCCCACACACACTGACTCTCTCTGGGGTACGGGTCCCACACACACTGACTCTCACTGGGGTACGGGTCCCACACACACTGACTCTCACTGGGCCACGGGTCCCACACACACTGACTCTCACTGGGCCACGAGTCCCACACACACTGACTCTCACTGGGGTAGGGGTCCCACACACACTGACTCTCACTGGGGTACGGGTTCCACACACACTGAGTCTCACTGGGGTAGGGGTCCCACACGCACTGACTCTCACTGGGGTACGGGTTCCACACACACTGACTCTCACTGGGGTAGGGGTCCCACACACACTGACTCTCACTGAGGTACGGGTCCCACACACACTTACTCTCACTGGGGTACGGGTTCCACACACACTGACTCTCACTGGGGTAGGGGTCCCACACACACTGACTCTCACTGAGGTACGGGTCCCACACACACTGACTCTCACTGGGGTACGGGTCCCACACACACTGACTCTCACTGGGGTACGGGTCCCACACACACTGACTTTCACTGGGGTACGGGTCCCACACACACGGACTCTCACTGGGGTACGGGTCCCACACACACGGACTCTCACTGAGGTACGGGTCCCAGACACACTGACTCTCACTGGGGTACGGGTCCCACACACACTGACTCTCTCTGGGGTACGGGTCCCACACACATTGACTCTCACTGGGGTACGGGTCCCAGACACACTGACTCTCACTGGGGTACGGGTCCCACACACACTGACTCTCTCTGGGGTACGGGTCCCACACACACTGACTCTCACTGGGGTACGGGTGCCACACACACTGACTCTCACTGGGGTACGGGTGCCACACACACTGACTCTCACTCGGGTACGGGACCCACACACACTGACTCTCACTCGGGTACGGGTCCCACACACACTGACTCTCTTTGGGGTACGGGTCCCACACACACTGACTCTCACTGGGGTACGTGCTCCACACACTGACTCTCACTGGGGTAGGGGTCCCACACACACTGACTCTCACTGGGGTAGGGGTCCCACACACACTGACTCTCACTGAGGTACGGGTCCCACATACACTGACTCTCACTGGGGTACGGGTTCCACACACACTGACTTTCACTGGGGTACGGGTCCCACACACACGGACTCTCACTGGGGTACGGGTCCCACACACACTGACTCTCACTGGGGTACGGGTCCCACACACACTGACTCTCACTGGGGTACGGGTCCCACACACACTGACTCTCACTGGGGTACGGGTTCCACACACACTGACTCTCACTGGGGTACGGGTCCCACACACACTGACTCTCACTGGGGTACGGGTCCCAGACACACTGACTCTCACTGGGGTACGGGTCCCACACACACTGACTCTCTCTGGGGTACGGGTCCCACACACACTGACTCTCACTGGGGTACGGGTGCCACACACACTGACTCTCACTGGGGTACGGGTTCCACACACACACTGACTCTAACTCGGGTACGGGTCCCACACACACTGACTCTCACTGGGGTACGGGTCCCAGACACACAGCCTCTCACTGGGGTACGGGTCCCACACACACTGACTCTCTCTGGGGTATGGGTCCCACACACACTGACTCTCACTGGGGTACGGGTCCCACACACACTGACTCTCTTTGGGGTACTGGTCCCCCACACACTGACTCTCACTCGGGTACGGGTCCCACACACACTGACTCTCTTTGGGGTCCTGGTCCCCCACACACTGACTCTCACTGGGGTACGGGTCCCACACACTCTGACTCTCACTGGGGTAGGGGTCCCACACACACTGACTCTCACTGAGGTACGGGTCCCACATACACTGACTCTCACTGGGGTACGGGTCTCTCACACACTGACTCTCACTGGGGTACGGGTTCCACACACACACTGACTCTAACTCGGGTACGGGTCCCACACACACTGACTCTCACTGGGGTACGGGTCCCACACACACGGACTCTCACTGGGGTAGGGGTCCCACACACACTGACTCTCACTGAGGTACGGGTCCCACATACACTAACTCTCACTGGGGTACGGGTCTCTCACACACTGACTCTCACTGGGGTACGGGTTCCACACACACTGACTCTCACTGGGGTAGGGGTCCCACACACACTGACTCTCACTGAGGTACGGGTCCCACATACACTAACTCTCACTGGGGTACGGGTCCCACACACTCTGACTCTCACTGGGGTACGGGTCCCACTAACACTGACTCTCACTGGGGTACGGGTTCCACACACACTGACTCTCACTGGGGTACGGGTCCCACACACACTGACTCTCACTGGGGTACAGTTCCACACACACTGACTCTCACTGGGGTACGGGTTCCACACACACTGACTCTCACTGGGGTACGGGTCCCACACACACTGACTCTCACTGGGGTACAGTTCCACACACACTGACTCTCACTGGGGTACGGGTCCCACACACACTGACTCTCACTGGGGTACGGTTTCCACACACACTGACTCTCACTGGGGTACAGTTCCACACACACTGACTCTCACTGGGGTACGGGTTCCACACACACTGACTCTCACTGGGGTACGGGTCCCACACACACTGACTCTCACTGGGGTACGGGTCCCACACACACTGACTCTCACTGGGGTACGGGTTCCACACACACTGACTCTCACTGGGGTACGGGTCCCAGACACACTGACTCTCAGTGGGGTACGGGTCACACACACACTGACTCTCACTGGGGTACGGGTCCCACACACACTCACTCTCACTGGGGTACGGGTCCCACACACACTGACTCTCACTGGGGTACGGGTCCCACACACACTGACTCTCACTGGGGTACGGTTCCACACACACTGACTCTCACTGGGGTACGGGTCCCACACACACTGACTCTAACTGGGGTACGGGTCCCACACACATTGACTCTCACTGGGGTACGGGTTCCACACACACTGACTCTCACTGGGGTACGGGTCCCACACACACTGACTCTCACTGGGGTACGGGTCCCACACACACTGACTCTCACTGGGGTACGGGTCCAACACACACTGACTCTCACTGGGGTATGGGTCCCACACACACTGACTCTCACTGGGGTACGGGTCCCACACACACTGACTCTCACTTGTGTACGGGTCCCACACACACTGACTCTCACTGGGGTATGGGTCCCACACACACTGACTCTCACTGGGGTACGGGTTCCACACACACTGACTCTCACTGGGGTACGGGTCCCACACACACTGACTCTCACTGGGGTACGGGTTCCACACACACTGACTCTCACTGGGGTACGGGCCCCACACACACTGACTCTCACTGCGGTACGGGTCCCACACACACTGACTCTCTGGGGTACGGGTCCCACACACACTGACTCTCACTGGGGTACGGGTCCCACACACACAGACTCTCACTGGGGTACGGGTTCCACACACACTGACTCTCACTTGGGTACGGGTCCCACACACACTGACTCCCACTGGAGTACGGGTCCCACACACACTGACTCTCACTGGGGTACGGGTCCCACACACACTGACTCTCACTGGGGTACGGGTCCCACACACACTGACTCTCACTAGGGTACGGGTCCCACACACACTGACTCTCACTGGGGTACGGGTTCCACACACACTGACTCTCACTTGGGTACGGGTCCCACACACACTGACTCCCACTGGAGTACGGGTCCCACACACACTGACTCTCACTGGGGTACGGGTCCCACACACACTGACTCTCACTGGGGTACGGGTCCCACACACACTGACTCTCACTGGGGTACGGGTTCCACACACACTGACTCTCACTGGGGTACGGGTCCCACACACACTGACTCTCACTGGGGTACGGGTCCCACACACACTGACTCTCACTGGGGTATGGGTCCCACACTGACTCTCACTGGTGTACGGGTCCCACACACACTGACTCTCACTGGGGTACGGGTCCCACACACACTGACTCTCACTGGGGTACGGGTCCCACACACACTGACATTCACTGGGGTACGGGTCCCACACACACTGACTCTCACTGGGGTACATTCCACACACACTGACTCTCACTGGGGTACGGGTCCCACACACACTGACTCTCACTGGGGTACATTCCACACACACGGACTCTCACTGGGGTATGGGTCCCACACACACTGACTCTCACTGAGGTACGGGTCCCACACACACTGACTCTCACTGGGGTATGGTCCCACACACACTGACTCTCACTGGGGTACGGGTCCCACACATACTGACTCTCACTGGGGCACGGGCCCCACACACACTGACTCTCACTGGGGTACGGGTCCCACACACACTGACTCTCACTTGGGTACGGGTCCCACACACTGACTCTCACTGGGGTACGGGTCCCACACACACTGACTCTCACTGGGGTAGGGTCCCACACACACTGACTCTCTCTGGGGTACGGGTCCCAGACACACTTACTCTCTCTGGGGTACGGGTCCCACACACACCGACTCTCACTGGGGTACGGGTCCCAGACACACTGACTCTCACTGGGGTACGGGTCCCAGACACACTGACTCTCACTGGGGTACGGGTCCCACACACACTGACTCTCACTGGGGTACGGGTTCCACACACACTGACTCTCACTGGGGTACGGGTCCCACACACACTGACTCTCACTGGGGTACGGGTCCCACACACACTGACTCTCACTGGGGTACGGGTCCCACACACACTGACTCTCACTGGGGTACGGGTCCCACACACACTGACTCTCACTGGGGTAACGGTCCCACACACACTGACTCTCGCTGGGGTACGGGTTCCACACACACTGACTCTCACTGGGGTACGGGTTCCACACACACTGACTTTCACTGGGGCACGGGTCCCACACACACTGACTCTCACTGGGGTACGGGTCCCACACACACTGACTTTCACTGGGGTACGGGTCCCACACACACTGACTCTCACTGGGGTACGGGTCCCACACACACTGACTCTCACTGGGGTACGGGTCCCACTCACACTGACGCTCACTGGGGTACGGGTCCCACACACACTGACTCTCACTGGGGTACGGGTCCCACACACTGACTCTCACTGGGGTACGGGTCCTACACACTGACTCTCACTGGGGTACGGGTCTCTCACACACTGTCTCTCACTGGGGTACGGGTCCCACACACACTGACTCTCACTGGGGTACGGGTCCCACACACACTGACTCTCACTGGGGTACGGGTTCCACACACACTGACTCTCACTGGGGTATGGGTTCCACACACACTGACTCTCACTGGGGTACGTGTCCCACACACACTGACTCTCTCTGGGGTACGGGTCCCACACACACTGACTCTCTCTGGGGTACGGGTCCCACACACACTGACTCTCACTGGGGTACGGGTCCCACACACACTGACTCTCACTGGGGTACGGGTCCCACACACACTGACTCTCACTGGGGTACGGGTCCCACACACACTGACTCTCACTGGTGTACGGGTTCCACACACACTGACTCTCACTGGGGTACGGGTCCCCCACACACTGACTCTCACTGGGGTATGTGTCCCACACACACTGACTCTCTCTGGGGTACGGGTCCCACACACACTGACTCTCACTGGGGTACGGGTCCCACACACACTGACTCTCACTGGGCCACGGGTCCCACACACACTGACTCTCACTGGGCCACGGGTCCCACACACACTGACTCTCACTGGGGTACGGGTTCCACACCCACTGACTCTCACTGGGGTAAGGGTCCCACACGCACTGACTCTCACTGGGGTACGGGTTCCACACACACTGACTCTCACTGGGGTAGGGGTCCCACACACACTGACTCTCACTGAGGTACGGGTCCCACACACACTGACTCTCACTGGGGTACGGGTCCCACACACACTGACTCTCACTAGGGTACGGGTCCCACACACACTGACTTTCACTGGGGTACGGGTCCCACACACACTGACTCTCACTAGGGTACGGGTCCCACACACACTGACTCTCACTGGGGTACGGGTCCCACACACACGGACTCTCACTGGGGTACGGGTCCCACACACACTGACTCTCACTGGGGTACGGGTCCCACACACACTGACTCTCACTGGGGTACGGGTTCCACAAACACTGACTCTCACTGGGGTACGGGTCCCACACACACTGACTCTCACTGGTGTACGGGCCCCACACACACTGACTCTCACTGAGGTACGGGTCCCACACACACTGACTCTCACTGAGGTACGGGTCCCACACACACTGACCCTCACTGGGGTATGGATCCCACACACACTGACTCTCACTGGGGTACGGGTCCCACACACACTGACTCTCACTGGGGTACAGTTCCACACACACTGACTCTCACTGGGGTACGGGTCCCACACACACTGACTCTCACTGGGGTACGGGTCCCACACACACTGACTCTCACTGGGGTACGGGTCCCACACACACTGACTCTCACTGGGGTACGGGTCCCACACACACTGACTCTCACTAGGGTACGGGTCCCACACTGACTCTCACTGGGGTACGGGTCCCACGCACACTGACTCTCACTGGGGTACGGGTCCCACACACACTGACTCTCACTGGGGTAAGGGTCCCACACACACTGACTCTCACTGGGGTACGGGTCCCACACACACAGACTCTCACTGGGGTACGGGTCCCACACACACTGACTCTCACTGGGGTACGGGTCCCACATACACTGACTCTCACTGGGGTACGGGTCACACACACACTGACTCTCGCTGGGGTACGGGTCCTACACACACTGACTCTCACTGGGGTACGGGTTCCACACACACTGACCCTCACTGTGGTACGGGTTCCACACACACTGACTCTCACTGGGGTACGGGTCCCACACACACGGACTCTCACTGGGGTATGGGTCCTACACACACTGACTCTCACTGGGGTACGGGTTCCACACACACTGACTCTCACTGGGGTACGGGTCCCACACACACAGACTCTCACTGTGGTACGGGTCCCACACACACTAACTCTCACTCGGGTACGGGTCCCACACACACTGACTCTCTTTGGGGTACGGGTCCCCCACACACTGACTCTCACTGGGGCACGGGTCCCCCAGACACTGACTCTCACTGGGGTAGGGGTCCCACACACACGGACTCTCACTGGGGTACGGGTCCCCCACACACTGACTCTCACTGGGGTACGGGTTCCACACACACCGACTCTCACTGGGGTACGGGTCCCACACACACTGACTCTCACTGGAGTACGGGTTCCACACACACTGACTCTCACTGGGGTACGGGTCCCACACACACTGACTCTCTCTGGGGTACGTGTCCCACACACACTGACTCTCACTGGGCCACGGGTCCCACACACACTGACTCTCACTGGGGTAGGGGTCTCACACACACTGACTCTCACTGGGGTACGTGCTCCACACACTGACTCTCACTGGGGTAGGGGTCCCACACACACTGACTCTCACTGGGGTACGGGTTCCACACACACTGACTCTCACTGGGGTAGGGGTCCCACACGCACTGACTCTCACTGGGGTACGGGTTCCACACACACTGACTCTCACTGGGGTAGGGGTCCCACACACACTGACTCTCACTGAGGTACGGGTCCCACACACACTGACTCTCACTGCGGTACGGGTCCCACATACACTGACTCTCACTGGGGTACGGGTTCCACACACACTGACTCTCACTGGGGTAGGGGTCCCACACACACTGACTCTCACTGAGGTACGGGTCCCACATACACTGACTCTCACTGGGGTACGGGTTCCACACACACTGACTCTCACTGGGGTAGGGGTCCCACACACACGGACTCTCACTGGGGTACGGGTCCCACACACACGGACTCTCACTGAGGTACGGGTCCCACACACACTGACTCTCACTGGGATACGGGTCCCACACACACTGACTCTCACTGGGGTACGGGTCCCACACACACTGACTCTCACTGGGGTACGGGTTCCACACACACTGACTCTCTCTGGGGTACGGGTTCCACACACACTGACTCTCACTGGGGTACGGGTCCCACACACACTGACTCTCACTGGGGTACGGGTCCCACACACACTGACTCTCTTTGGGGTACTGGTCCCCCACACACTGACTCTCAGTCGGGTACGGGTCCCACACACACTGACTCTCTTTGTGGTACTGGTCCCCCACACACTGACTCTCACTGGGGTACGGGTCCCACACACAATGACTCTCACTGGGGTAGGGGTCCCACACACACTGACTCTCACTGAGGAACGGGTCCCACATACACTGACTCTCACTGGGGTACGGGTCTCTCACACACTGACTCTCACTGGGGTACGGGTTCCACACACACACTGACTCTAACTCGGGTACGGGTCCCACACACACTGACTCTCACTGGGGTACGGGTCCCACACACATAGACTCTCACTGGGGTACGGGTCCCACACACACTGACTCTCACTCGGGTACGGGTCCCACACACACTGACTCTCTTTGGGGTACGGGTCCCCCACACACTGACTCTCACTGGGGTACGGGTCCCACATACACTGACTCTCACTGGGGTACGGGTCCCACGCACACTGACTCTCACTGGGGTACGGGTTCCACACACACTGACTCTCACTGGGGTACGGGTCCCACACACACTGACTCTCACTGGGGTACGGGTCCCACACACACTGACTCTCACTGGGGTACGGGTCCCAGACACACTGACTCACACTGGGGTACGGGTCCCACACACACTGACTCTCTCTGGGGTACGGGTCCCACACACACTGACTCTCACTGGGGTACGGGTGCCACACACACGGACTCTCACTGGGGTACGGGTTCCACACACACTGACTCTCACTTGGGTACGGGTCCCACACACACTGACTCCCACTGGAGTACGGGTCCCACACACACTGACTCTCACTGGGGTACGGGTTCCACACACACTGACTCTCACTGGGGTACGGGTCCCACACACACGGACTCTCACTGGGGTATGGGTCCTACACACACTGACTCTCACTGGGGTACGGGTTCCACACACACTGACTCTCACTGGGGTACGGGTCCCACACACACAGACTCTCACTGTGGTACGGGTCCCACACACACTGACTCTCACTCGGGTACGGGTCCCACACACACGGACTCTCACTGGGGTACGGGTCCCCCACACACTGACTCTCACTGGGGTACGGGTTCCACACACACCGACTCTCTCTGGGGTACGGGTCCCACACACACTGACTCTCACTGGAGTACGGGTTCCACACACACTGACTCTCACTGGGGTACGGGTCCCACACACACTGACTCTCTCTGGGGTACGTGTCCCACACACACTGACTCTCACTGGGCCACGGGTCCCACACACACTGACTCTCACTGGGGTACGTGCTCCACACACTGACTCTCACTGGGGTAGGGGTCCCACACACACTGACTCTCACTGGGGTACGGGTTCCACACACACTGACTATCACTGGGGTAGGGGTCCCACACGCACTGACTCTCACTGGGGTACGGGTTCCACACACACTGACTCTCACTGGGGTAGGGGTCCCACACACACTGACTCTCACTGAGGTACGGGTCCCACATACACTGACTCTCACTGGGGTACGGGTTCCACACACACTGACTCTCACTGGGGTAGGGGTCCCACACACACTGACTCTCACTGAGGTACGGGTCCCACATACACTGACTCTCACTGGGGTACGGGTTCCACACACACTGACTCTCACTGGGGTAGGGGTCCCACACCCACGGACTCTCACTGGGGTACGGGTCCCACACACACGGACTCTCACTGGGGTACGGGTCCCACACACACTGACTCTCACTGAGGTACGGGTCCCACACACACTGACTCTCACTGGGGTACGTGCTCCACACACTGACTCTCACTGGGGTAGGGGTCCCACACACACTGACTCTCACTGGGGTACGGGTTCCACACACACTGACTCTCACTGGGGTAGGGGTCCCACACGCACTGACTCTCACTGGGGTACGGGTTCCACACACACTGACTCTCACTGGGGTAGGGGTCCCACACACACTGACTCTCACTGAGGTACGGGTCCCACATACACTGACTCTCACTGGGGTACGGGTTCCACACACACTGACTCTCACTGGGGTAGGGGTCCCACACACACTGACTCTCACTGAGGTACGGGTCCCACATACACTGACTCTCACTGGGGTACGGGTTCCACACACACTGACTCTCACTGGGGTAGGGGTCCCACACACACGGACTCTCACTGGGGTACGGGTCCCACACACACGGACTCTCACTGGGGTACGGGTCCCACACACACTGACTCTCACTGAGGTACGGGTCCCACACACACTGACTCTCACTGGGGTACGGGTCCCACGCACACTGACTCTCACTGGGGTACGGGTTCCACACACACTGACTCTCACTGGGGTACGGGTCCCACACACACTGACTCTCACTGGGGTACGGGTCCCAGACACACTGACTCTCACTGGGGTACGGGTCCCACACACACTGACTCTCTCTGGGGTACGGGTCCCACACACACTGACTCTCACTGGGGTACGGGTGCCACACACACTGACTCTCACTGGGGTACGGGTTCCACACACACACTGACTCTAACTCAGGTACGGGTCCCACACACACTGACTCTCACTGGGGTACGGGTCCCACACACACTGACTCTCACTGGCGTACGGGTCCCACACACACTGACTCTCTTTGGGGTACTGGTCCCCCACACACTGACTCTCACTCGGGTACGGGTCCCACACACACTGACTCTCTTTGTGGTACTGGTCCCCCACACACTGACTCTCACTGGGGTACGAGTCCCACACACAATGACTCTCACTGGGGTAGGGGTCCCACACACACTGACTCTTACTGAGGTACGGGTCCCACATACACTGACTCTCACTGGGGTACGGGTCTCTCACACACTGACTCTCACTGGGGTACGGGTTCCACACACACACTGACTCTAACTCGGGTACGGGTCCCACACACACTGACTCTCACTGGGGTACGGGTCCCACACACACAGACTCTCACTGTGGAACGGGTCCCACACACACTGACTCTCACTCGGGTACGGGTCCCACACACACTGACTCTCTTTGGGGTACGGGTCCCCCACACACTGACTCTCACTGGGGTACGGGTCCCACACACACTGACTCTCACTGGGGTACGGGTCCCACGCACACTGACTCTCACTGGGGTACGGGTTCCACACACACTGACTCTCACTGGGGTACGGGTCCCACACACACTGACTCTCACTGGGGTACGGGTCCCACGCACACTGACTCTCACTGGGGTACGGGTCCCACACACATTGACTCTCACTGGGGTACGGGTCCCACACATACTGACTCTCACTGGGGTACGGGTCCCACACACACTGACTCTCACTGGGGTACGGGTCCCAGACACACTGACTCTCACTGGGGTACGGGTCCCACACACACTGACTCTCTCTGGGGTACGGGTCCCACACACACTGACTCTCACTGGGGTACGGGTGCCACACACACTGACTCTCACTGGGGTACGGGTTCCACACACACACTGACTCTAACTCGGGTACGGGTCCCACACACACTGACTCTCACTCGGGTACGGGTCCCACACACACTGACTCTCTTTGGGGTACTGGTCCCCCACACACTGACTCTCACTGGGGTACGGGTTCCACACACACTGACTCTCACTGGGGTACGGGTTCCACACACACTGACTTTCACTGGGGTACGGGTCCCACACACACTGACTCTCACTGGGGTACGGGTCCCACACACACTGACTCTCACTGGGGTACGGGTCCCACGCACACTGACTCTCACTGGGGTACGGGTCCCACACACACTGACTCTCACTGGGGTATGGGTCCCACACACACTGACTCTCACTGGGGTACGGGTCCCCACACACACTGACTCTCACTGGGGAAGGGTCCCACACACACTGACTCGCACTGGGGTACGGGTCCCACACACACTGACTCTCACTGGGGTATGGGTCCCACACACACTGACTCTCACTGGGGTACGGGTCCCACGCACACTGACTCTCACTGGGGTACGGGTCCCACACACAATGACTCTCACTGGGGTACGGGTCCCACACACACTGACTCTCACTGAGGTACGGGTCCCACACACACTGACTCTCACTGGGGTATGGGTCCCACACACACTGACTCTCACTGGGGTACGGGTTCCACACACACTGACTTTCACTGGGGTACGGGTCCCACACACACGGACTCTCACTGGGGTACGGGTTCCACACACACTGACTCTCACTGGGGTATGGGTCCCACACACACTGACTCTCACTGGGGTACGGGTCCCACGCACACTGACTCTCACTGGGGTACGGGTCCCACACACAATGACTCTCACTGGGGTACGGGTCCCACACACACTGACTCTCACTGAGGTACGGGTCCCACACACACTGACTCTCACTGGGGTATGGGTCCCACACACACTGACTCTCACTGGGGTACGGGTTCCACACACACTGACTTTCACTGGGGTACGGGTCCCACACACACGGACTCTCACTGGGGTACGGGTCCCACACACACGGACTCTAACTGGGGTACGGGTCCCACACACACTGACTCTCACTGGGGTACGGGTCCCACGCACACTGACTCTCACTGGGGTACGGGTCCCACACACACTGACACTCACTGGGGTACGGGTCCCACACACACTGACTCTCACTGGGGTACGGGTCCCACACACACTGACTCTCACAGGGGTACATTCCACACACACTGACTCTCACTGGGGTACTGGTCCCACACACACTGACTCTCACTGGGGTACATTCCACACACACTGACTCTCACTGGGGTATGGGTCCCACACACACTGACTCTCACTGAGGTACGGGTCCCACACACACTGACTCTCACTTGGGTACGGGTCCCACACATACTGACTCTCACTGGGGCACGGGCCCCACACACACTGACTCTCACTGGGGTACGGGTCCCACACACACTGACTCTCACTGGGGTAGGGTCCCACACACACTGACTCTCACTGGGGTACGGGTCCCACACACACTGACTCTCACTGGGGTACGGGTCCCACACACACTGACTCTCACTGGGGTACAGGTTCCACACACACTGACTCTCACTGGGGTACGGGTCCCACACACACTGACTCTCACTGGGGTACGGGTCCCACACACACTGACTCTCACTGGGGGACGGGTCCCACACACACTGACTCTCACTGGGGTACGGGTCCCACACACACTGACTCTCACTGGGGTACGGGTCTCTCACACACTGTCTCTCACTGGGGTACGGGTCCCACACACACTGACTCTCACTGGGATACGGGTCCCACACACACTGACTCTCACTGGGGTACGGGTCCCACACACACTGACTCTCACTGGGATACGGGTCCCACACACACTGACTCTCACTGGGATACGGGTCCCACACACACTGACTCTCACTGGGATACGGGTTCCACACACACTGATTCTCACTGGGGTATGGGTCCCACACTGACTTTCACTGGGGTACGGGTCCCACACACACTGACTCTCACTGGGATACGGGTTCCACACACACTGATTCTCACTGGGGTATGGGTCCCACACTGACTTTCACTGGGGTACGGGTCCCACACACACTGACTCTCACTGGGGTACTGGTCCCACACACACTGACTCTCACTGGGGTATGGGTCCCACACTGACTCTCACTGGGGTACGGGTCCCACACACACTGACTCTCACTGGGGTACGGGTCCCACACACACTGACACTCACTGGGTTACGGGTCCCACACACACTGACTCTCACTGGGGTACATTCCACACACACTGACTCTCACTGGGGTACGGGTCCCACACACACTGACTCTCACTGGGGTACATTCCACACACACTGACTCTCACTGGGGTATGGGTCCCACACACACTGACTCTCACTGGGGTACGGGTCCCACACACACTGACTCTCACTGGGGTACGGGTCCCACACACACTGACTCTCACTGGGGTACGTGTCCAACACACACTGACTCTCACTGGGGTATGGGTCCCACACATACTGACTCTCACTGGGGTACGGGTCCCAGACACACAGCCTCTCACTGTGGTACGGGTCCCACACACACTGACTCTCACTCGGGTACGGGTCCCACACACACTGACTCTCTTTGGGGTACGGGTCCCCCACACACTGACTCTCACTGGGGTACGGGTCCCACACACTCTGACTCTCACTGGGGTAGGGGTCCCACACACACTGACTCTCACTGAGGTACGGGTCCCACATCCACTGACTCTCACTGGGATACGGGTCTCTCACACACTGACTCTCACTGGGGTACGGGTCCCACACACACTGACTCTCACTGGGGTACGGGTTCCACACACACTGACTTTCACTGGGGTACGGGTCCCACACACACGGACTCTCACTGGGGTACGGGTCCCACACACACGGACTCTCACTGGGGTACGGGTCCCACACACACTGACTCTCACTGAGGTACGGGTCCCACACACACTGACTCTCACTGGGGTACGGGTTCCACACACACTGACTCTCACTGGGGTACGGGTCCCACACACACTGACTCTCACTGGGGTACGGGTTCCACACACACTGACTCTCACTGGGGTACATTCCACACACACTGACTCTCACTGGGGTATGGGTGCCACACACACTGACTCTCATTGGGGTACGGGTCCCACACACACTGACTCTCACTGGGGTACGGGTCCCACACACACTGACTCTCACTGGGGTACGGGTCCCACACACACTGACTCTCACTGGGGTACGGGTCCCACACACACTGACTCTCACTTAGGTATGGGTCCCACACACACTGACTCTCGCTGGGGTACGGGTCCTACACACACTGACTCTCACTGGGGTACGGGTTCCACACACACTGACCCTCACTGTGGTACGGGTTCCACACACACTGACTCTCACTGGGGTACGGGTCCCACACACACGGACTCTCACTGGGGTACGGGTCCCACACACACTGACTCTCACTGGGGTACGGGTTCCACACACACACTGACTCTCACTGGGGTACGGGTCCCACACACACTGACTCTCACTGGGGTACGGGTCCCACACACACTGACTCTCTTTGGGGTACGGGTCCCCCACACACTGACTCTCAGTGGGGTACGGGTCCCACACACACTGACTCTCACTGGGGTACGGGTCCCACACACACTGACTCTCACTGGGGTACGGGTCCCACACACACGGACTCTCACTGGGGTACGGGTCCCACACACACTGACTCACTGGGGTACGGGTCCCACACACACTGACTCTCACTGGGGTACGGGTCCCACACACACTGACTCTCACTGGGGTACGGGTTCCACACACTGACTCTCACTGGGGTAGGGGTCCCACACACACTGACTCTCACTGGGGTACGGGTTCCACACACACTCTCACTGGGGTACGGGTTCCACACACACTGACTCTCACTGGGGTAGGGGTCCCACACACACTGACTCTCACTGAGGTATGGGTCCCACATACAATAACTCTCACTGGGGTACGGGTCTCTCATACACTGACTCTCACTGGGGTACGGGTTCCACACACACTGACTCTCACTGGGGTACGGGTCCCACACACACTGACTCTCACTGGGGTACGGGTTCCACACACACTGACTCTCACTGGGGTTCGGGTCCCACACACACTGACTCTCACTGGGGTACGGGTCCCACACACTGACTCTCACTGGGGTACGGGTCCCACACACACTGACTCTCACTGGGGTAGGGTCCCACACACACTGACTCTCACTGGGGTACGGGTCCCACACACACTGACTCTCACTGGGGTACGGGTCCCACACACACTGACTCTCACTGGGGTACAGGTTCCACACACACTGACTCTCACTGGGGTACGGGTCCCACACACACTGACTCTCACTGGGGTACGGGTCCCACACACACTGACTCTCACTGGGGTACGGGTCCCACACACACTGACTCTCACTGGGGGACGGGTCCCACACACACTGACTCTCACTGGGGTACGGGTCCCACACACTGACTCTCACTGGGGTACGGGTCTCTCACACACTGTCTCTCACTGGGGTACGGGTCCCACACACACTGACTCTCACTGGGGTACGGGTCCCACACACACTGACTCTCTCTGGGGTACAGGTTCCACACACACTGACTCTCACTGGGGTACGTGTCCCACACACACGGACTCTCTCTGGGGTACGGGTCCCACATACACTGACTCTCACTGGGGTACGTGCTCCACACACACTGACTCTCACTGGGGTACGGGTCCCACACACACTGACTCTCACTGGGGTACGGGTTCCATACACACTGACTCTCACTGGGGTACGGGTCCCACACACACTGACTCTCACTGTGGTTCGGGTCCCACACACACTGACTCTCACTGGGGTATGGGTCCCCCACACACTGACTCTCACTGGGGTACGGGTCCCCCACACACTGACTCTTACTGGGGTATGGGTCCCCCACACACTGACTCTCACTGGGGTACGGGTTCCATACACACTGACTCTCACTGGGGTACGGGTCCCACACACACTGACTCTCACTGGGGTACGGGTCCCACACACACTGATTCTCACTGGGATACGGGTTCCACACACACTGATTCTCACTGGGGTATGGGTCCCACACTGACTTTCACTGGGGTACGGGTCCCACACACACTGACTCTCACTGGGGTACGGGTCCCACACACACTGACTCTCACTGGGGTACGGGTCCCACACACACTGACTCTCACTGGGGTACGGGTCCCACACACACTGACTCTCACTGGGGTATGGGTCCCACACTGACTCTCACTGGGGTACGGGTCCCACACACACTGACTCTCACTGGGGTATGGGTCCCACACTGACTCTCACTGGGGTACGGGTCCCACACACACTGACTCTCACTGGGGTACGGGTCCCACACACACTGACACTCACTGGGGTACGGGTCCCACACACACTGACTCTCACTGGGGTACATTCCACACACACTGACTCTCACTGGGGTACGGGTCCCACACACACTGACTCTCACTGGGGTACATTCCACACACACTGACTCTCACTGGGGTATGGGTCCCACACACACTGACTCTCACTGGGGTACGGGTCCCACACATACTGACTCTCACTGGGGTACGGGTCCCAGACACACAGCCTCTCACTGTGGTACGGGTCCCACACACACTGACTCTCACTCGGGTACGGGTCCCACACACACTGACTCTCTTTGGGGTACGGGTCCCCCACACACTGACTCTCACTGGGGTACGGGTCCCACACACTCTGACTCTCACTGGGGTAGGGGTCCCACACACACTGACTCTCACTGAGGTACGGGTCCCACATCCACTGACTCTCACTGGGATACGGGTCCCACACACACTGACTCTCACTGGGGTACGGGTTCCACACACACTGACTTTCACTGGGGTACGGGTCCCACACACACGGACTCTCACTGGGGTACGGGTCCCACACACACTGACTCTCACTGGGGTACGGGTTCCACACACACTGACTTTCACTGGGGTACGGGTCCCACACACACGGACTCTCACTGGGGTACGGGTCCCACACACACGGACTCTCACTGGGGTACGGGTCCCACACACACTGACTCTCACTGGTGTACATTCCACACACACTGACTCTCATTGGGGTACGGGTCCCACACACACTGACTCTCACTGGGGTACGGGTCCCACACACACTGACTCTCACTGGGGTACGGGTCCCACACACACTGACTCTCACTTAGGTACGGGTCCCACACACACTGACTCTCGCTGGGGTACGGGTCCTACACACACTGACTCTCACTGGGGTACGGGTCCTACACACACTGACTCTCACTGTGGTACGGGTTCCACACACACTGACTCTCACTGGGGTACGGGTCCCACACACACTGACCCTCACTGTGGTACGGGTTCCACACACACTGACTCTCACTGGGGTACGGGTCCCACACACACTGACTCTCACTGGGGTACGGGTTCCACACACACTGACTCTCACTGGGGTACGGGTCCCACACACACTGACTCTCACTGGGGTACGGGTCCCATACACACAGACTCTCACTGTGGTAAGGGTCCCACACACACTGACTCTCACTCGGGTACGGGTCCCACACACACTGACTCTCTTTGGGGTACGGGTCCCCCACACACTGACTCTCAGTGGGGTACGGGTCCCACACACACTGACTCTCACTGGGGTACGGGTCCCACTAACACTGACTCTCATTGGGGTACGGGTCCCACACACACTGACTCTCACTGGGGTACGGGTCCCACACACGCTGACTCTCACTGGGGTACGGGTCCCACACACACTGACTCTCACTGGGGTACGGGTTCCACACACTGATTCTCACTGGGGTAGGGGTCCCACACACACTGACTCTCACTGGGGTACGGGTTCCACACACACTGACTCTCACTGGGGTAGGGGTCCCACACGCACTGACTCTCACTGGGGTACGGGTCCCACACACACTGACTCTCACTGGGGTACGGGTCCCACACACACTGACTCTCACTGGGGTACGGGTCCCACACACACTGACTCTCACTGGGGTACGGGTTCCACACACTGATTCTCACTGGGGTACGGGTCCCACACACACTGACTCTCACTGGGGTACGGGTTCCACACACACTGACTCTCACTGGGGTAGGGGTCCCACACGCACTGACTCTCACTGGGGTAGGGGTCCCACACACACTGACTCTCACTGAGGTACGGGTCCCACATACAATAACTCTCACTGGGGTAGGGGTCCCACACACACTGACTCTCACTGGGGTACGGGTCTCTCATACACTGACTCTCACTGGGGTACGGGTCCCACACACACTGACTTTCACTGGGGTAAGGGTTCCACCCACACGGACTCCCACTGGGGTACGGGTTCCACACACACGGACTCTCACTGGGGTACGGGTCCCACACACACTGACTTTCACTGGGGTAAGGGTTCCACACACACGGACTCTCACTGGGGTACGGGTCCCACACACAATGACTCTCACTGGGGTACGGGTCCCATGCACACTGACTCTCACTGGGGTACGGGTTCCACACACACTGACTCTCACTGGGGTACGGGTCCCACACACACTGACTCTCACTGGGGTACGGGTCCCACACACACTGACTTTCACTGGGGTACGGGTCCCACACACACTCACTCTCACTGGGATACGGGTCCCACACACACTGACTCTCACTGGGGTACGGGTTCCACACACACTGACTCTCACTGGGGTACGGGTCCCACACACACGGACTCTCACTGGGGTACGGGTCCCACACACACTGACTCTCACTGGGGTAAGGGTTCCACACACACTGACTCTCACTGGGGTACGGGTCCCAGACACACTGACTCTCACTGGGGTACTGGTCCCACACACACTGACTCTCACTGGGGTACGGGTTCCACACACACTGACTCTCACTGGGGTAGGGGTCCCACACACACTGACTCTCACTGAGATATGGGTCCCACATACAATAACTCTCACTGGGGTACGGGTCTCTCATACACTGACTCTCACTGGGGTACGGGTTCCACACACACTGACTCTCACTGGGGTACGGGTCCCACACACACTGACTCTCACTGGGGTACGGGTTCCACACACACTGACTCTCACTGGGGTACGGGTCCCACACACACTGACTCTCACTGGGGTACGGGTCCCACACACTGACTCTCACTGGGGTACGGGTCCCACACACACTGACTCTCACTGGGGTACGGGTCCCACACACACTGACTCTCACTGGGGTACGGGTTCCACACACACTGACTTTCACTGGGGTACGGGTCCCACACACACGGACTCTCACTGGGGTACGGGTCCCACACACACGGACTCTCACTGGGGTACGGGTCCCACACACACTGACTCTCACTGAGGTACGGGTCCCACACACACTGACTCTCACTGGGGTACGGGTCCCACACACACTGACTCTCACTGGGGTATGGGTCCCACACACAATGACTCTCACTGGGGTACGGGTCCCACACACACTGACTCTCACTGGGGTACGGGTTCCACACACACTGACTCTCATTGGGGTACGGGTCCCACACACACTGACTCTCACTGGGGTACGGGTCCCACACACACTGACTCTCACTGGGGTACGGGTCCCACACACACTGACTCTCACTGGGGTACGGGTCCCACACACACTGACTCTCACTTAGGTACGGGTCCCACACACACTGACTCTCGCTGGGGTACGGGTCCTACACACACTGACTCTCACTGGGGTACGGGTCCTACACACACTGACTCTCACTGTGGTACGGGTTCCACACACACTGACTCTCACTGGGGTACGGGTCCCACACACACTGACCCTCACTGTGGTACGGGTTCCACACACACTGACTCTCACTGGGGTACGGGTCCCACACACACTGACTCTCACTGGGGTACGGGTTCCACACACACTGACTCTCACTGGGGTACGGGTCCCACACACACTGACTCTCACTGGGGTACGGGTCCCACACACACTGACTCTCACTGGGGTACGGGTCCCAGACACACTGACTCTCACTGGGGTACGGGTCCCACACACACTGACTCTCTCTGGGGTACGGGTCCCACACACACTGACTCTCACTGGGGTACGGGTGCCACACACACTGACTCTCACTGGGGTACGGGTTCCACACACACACTGACTCTAACTCGGGTACGGGTCCCACACACACTGACTCTCACTGGGGTACGGGTCCCAGACACACAGCCTCTCACTGTGGTACGGGTCCCACACACACTGACTCTCACTCGGGTACGGGTCCCACACACACTGACTCTCACTGGGGTACGGGTCCCCACACACTGACTCTCACTGGGGTACGGGTCCCACTAACACTGACTCTCACTGGGGTACGGGTTCCACACACACTGACTCTCACTGGGGTACGCGTCCCACACACACTGACTCTCACTGGGGTACAGTTCCACACACACTGACTCTCACTGGTGTACGGGTTCCACACACACTGACTCTCACTGGGGTACGGGTCCCACACACACTGACTCTCACTGGGGTACAGTTCCACACACACTGACTCTCACTGGGGTACGGGTCCCACACACACTGACTCTCACTGGGGTACGGGTCCCACACACACTGACTCTCACTGGGGTACGGGTTCCACACACACTGACTCTCACTGGGGTACGGGTCCCAGAAACACTGACTCTCACTGGGGTACGGGTCCCACACACACTGACTCTCACTGGGGTACGGGTCCCACACACACTCACTCTCACTGGGGTACGGGTCCCACACACACTGACTCTCACTGGGGTACGGGTCCCACACACACTGACTCTCACTGGGGTACGGGTTCCACACACACTGACTCTCACTGGGGTACGGGTCCCAGACACACTGACTCTCAGTGGGGTACGGGTCCCACACACATTGACTCTCACTGGGGTACGGGTTCCACACACACTGACTCTCACTGGGGTACGGGTCCCACACACAATGACTCTCACTGGGGTACGGGTCCCACACACACTGGCTCTCACTGGGGTACGGGTCCCACACACACTGACTCTCACTGGAGTACGGGTCCCACACACACTTACTCTCACTGGGGTATGGGTCCCACACACACTGACTCTCACTGGGGTACGGGTTCCACACACACTGACTCTCACTGGGGTACGGGTCCCACACACACTGACTCTCACTGGGGTACGGGTTCCACACACACTGACTCTCACTGGGGTATTGGTCCCACACACACTGACTCTCACTGGGGTACGGGTCCCACACACACAGACTCTCACTGGGGTACGGGTTCCACACACACTGACTCTCACTTGGGTACGGGTCCCACACACACTGACTCTCCCTGGGGTACGGGTCCCACACACTGACTCTCACTGGGGTACGGGTCCCACACACTGACTCTCACTGGGGTACGGGTCCTACACACACTGACTCTCTCTGGGGTACGGGTCCCACACACACTGACTCTCACTGGGGTACGGGTTCCACACACACTGGCTCTCACTGGGGTAGGGTCCCACACACACTGACTCTCACTGGGGTACAGGTCCCACACACACTGACTCTCACTGGGGTACGGGTCCCACACACACTGACTCTCACTGGGGTACGGGTCCCACACACACTGACTCTCACTGGGGTACGGGTTCCACACACACTGACTTTCACTGGGGTACGGGTCCCACACACACGGACTCTCACTGGGGTACGGGTCCCACACACACGGACTCTCACTGGGGTACGGGTTCCACACACACTGACTCTCACTGGCGTACGGGTCCCACACACACTGACTCTCACTGGGGTAAGGGTCCCACACACACTGACTCTCACTGGGGTACGGGTCCCAGACACACTGACTCTCACTTGGGTACGGGTCCCACACACACTGACTCTCTCTGGGGTACGGATCCCACACACACTGACTCTCACTGGGGTACGGGTGCCACACACACTGACTCTCACTGGGGTACGGGTTCCACACACACACTGACTCTAACTCGGGTACGGGTCCCACACACACTGACTCTCACTGGGGTACGGGTCCCAGACACACAGCCTCTCACTGTGGTACGGGTCCCACACACACTGACTCTCACTCGGGTACGGGTCCCACACACACTGACTCTCACTGGGGTACGGGTCCCCACACACTGACTCTCACTGGGGTACGGGTCCCACTAACACTGACTCTCACTGGGGTACGGGTTCCACACACACTGACTCTCACTGGGGTACGGGTCCCACACACACTGACTCTCACTGGGGTACAGTTCCACACACACTGACTCTCACTGGGGTACGGGTTCCACACACACTGACTCTCACTGGGGTACGGGTCCCACACACACTGACTCTCACTGGGGTACGGGTCCCAGAAACACTGACTCTCACTGGGGTACGGGTCCCACACACACTGACTCTCACTGGGGTACGGGTCCCACACACACTCACTCTCACTGGGGTACGGGTCCCACACACACTGACTCTCACTGGGGTACGGGTCCCACACACACTGACTCTCACTGGGGTACGGGTTCCACACACACTGACTCTCACTGGGGTACGGGTCCCAGACACACTGACTCTCAGTGGGGTACGGGTCCCACACACATTGACTCTCACTGGGGTACGGGTTCCACACACACTGACTCTCACTGGGGTACGGGTCCCACACACACTGACTCTCACTGGAGTACGGGTCCCACACACACTTACTCTCACTGGGGTATGGGTCCCACACACACTGACTCTCACTGGGGTACGGGTTCCACACACACTGACTCTCACTGGGGTACGGGTCCCACACACACTGACTCTCACTGGGGTACGGGTTCCACACACACTGACTCTCACTGGGGTACGGGTCCCACACACACTGACTCTCACTGCGGTACGGGTCCCACACACACTGACTCTCTGGGGTACGGGTCCCACACACACTGACTCTCACTGGGGTACGGGTCCCACACACACTGACTCTCACTGGGGTATTGGTCCCACACACACTGACTCTCACTGGGGTACGGGTCCCACACACACAGACTCTCACTGGGGTACGGGTTCCACACACACTGACTCTCACTTGGGTACGGGTCCCACACACACTGACTCCCACTGGAGTACGGGTCCCACACACACTGACTCTCACTGGGGTACGGGTCCCACACACTGACTCTCACTGGGGTACGGGTCCCACACACACTGACTCTCTCTGGGGTACGGGTCCCACACACACTGACTCTCACTGGGGTACGGGTTCCACACACACTGGCTCTCACTGGGGTAGGGTCCCACACACACTGACTCTCACTGTGGTACAGGTCCCACACACACTGACTCTCACTGGGGTACGGGTCCCACACACACTGACTCTCACTGGGGTACGGGTCCCACACAAACTGACTCTCACTAGGGTACGGGTCCCACACACACTGACTCTCACTGGGGTACGGGTCCCACACACACTGACTCTCACTGGGGTACGGGACCCACACACACTGACTCTCACTGGGGTACGGGTTCCACACACACTGACTCTCACTGGGGTACGGGTCCCACACACACTGACTCTCACTGGGGTACGGGTCCCACACACACTGACTCTCACTGGGGTATGGGTCCCACACTGAATCTCACTGGGGTACGGGTCCCACACACACTGACTCTCACTGGGGTACGGGTCCCACACACACTGACTCTCACTGGGGTACGGGTCCCACACACACTGACACTCACTGGGGTACGGGTCCCACACACACTGACTCTCACTGGGGTACATTGCACACACACTGACTCTCACTGGGGTACGGGTCCCACACACACTGACTCTCACTGGGGTACATTCCACACACACTGACTCTCACTGGGGTATGGGTCCCACACACACTGACTCTCACTGAGGTACGGGTCCCACACACACTGACTCTCACTGGGGTATGGTCCCACACACACTGACTCTCACTGGGGTACGGGTCCCACACATACTGACTCTCACTGGGGCACGGGCCCCACACACACTGACTCTCACTGGGGTACGGGTCCCACACACACTGACTCTCACTGGGGTACGGGTCCCACACACTGACTCTCACTGGGGTACGGGTCCCACACACACTGACTCTCACTGGGGTAGGGTCCCACACACACTGACTCTCACTGGGTTACGGGTCCCACACACACTGACTCTCACTGGGGTACGGGTCCCACACACACTGACTCTCACTGGGGTACGGGTCCCACACACACTGACTCTCACTGGGGTACAGGTTCCACACACACTGACTCTCACTGGGGTACGGGTCCCACACACACTGACTCTCACTGGGGTACGGGTCCCACACACACTGACTCTCACTGGGGTACGGGTCCCACACACACTGACTCTCACTGGGGGACGGGTCCCACACACACTGACTCTCACTGGGGTACGGGTCCCACACACTGACTCTCACTGGGGTACGGGTTTCTCACACACTGTCTCTCACTGGGGTACGGGTCCCACACACACTGACTCTCACTGGCGTACGGGTCCAACACACACTGACTCTCTCTGGGGTACAGGTTCCACACACACTGACTCTCACTGGGGCACGTGTCCCACACACACTGACTCTCACTGGGGTACGGGTCCCACACACACGGACTCTCACTGGGGTACGGGTCCCACACACACTGACTCTCACTGGGGTACGTGCTCCACACACACTGACTCTCACTGGGGTACGGGTCCCACACACACTGACTCTCACTGGGGTACGGGTCCCACACACACTGACTCTCACTGGGGTACGGGTTCCATACACACTGACTCTCACTGGGGTACAGGTCCCACACACACTGATTCTCACTGGGATACGGGTTCCACACACACTGACTCTCACTGGGGTACAGGTCCCACACACACTGATTCTCACTGGGGTATGGGTCCCACACTGACTTTCACTGGGGTACGGGTCCCACACACACTGACTCTCACTGGGGTACGGGTCCCACACACACTGACTCTCACTGGGGTATGGGTCCCACACTGACTCTCACTGGGGTACGGGTCCCACACACACTGACTCTCACTGGGGTACGGGTCCCACACACACTGACACTCACTGGGGTACGGGTCCCACACACACTGACTCTCACTGGGGTACATTCCACACACACTGACTCTCACTGGGGTACGGGTCCCACACACACTGACTCTCACTGGGGTACATTCCACACACACTGACTCTCACTGGGGTACGGGTCCCACACACACTGACTCTCACTGGGGTACGGGTCCCACACACACTGACTCTCACTGGGGTACGGGTCCCACACACACTGACTCTCACTGGGGTACGAGTCCCAGACACACTGACTCTCACTGGGGTACGGGTCCCACACACACTGACTCTCTCTGGGGTACGGGTCCCACACACACTGACTCTCACTGGGGTACGGGTTCCACACACATACTGACTCTCACTGGGGTACGGGTTCCACACACACTGACTCTCACTGGGGTACGGGTTCCTCACACACTGACTCTCACTGGGGTACGGGTCCCACACACACTGACTCTAACTCGGGTACGGGTCCCACACACACTGACTCTCACTGGGGTACGGGTCCCAGACACACAGCCTCTCACTGGGGTACGGGTTCCACACACAATGACTCTCACTGGGGTATGGGTCCCACACACACTGACTCTCACTGGGGTACGGGTCCCACACACACTGACTCTAACTCGGGTACGGGTCCCACACACACTGACTCTCACTGGGGTACGGGTCCCAGACACACAGCCTCTCACTGGGGTACGGGTCCCACACACACTGACTCTCACTCGGGTACGGGTCCCACACACACTGACTCTCTTTGGGGTACGGGTCCCCCACACACTGACTCTCACTGGGGTACGGGTCCCACACACTCTGACTCTCACTGGGGTAGGGGTCCCACACACACTGACTCTCACTGAGGTACGGGTCCCACATCCACTGACTCTCACTGGGGTACGGGTCTCTCACACACTGACTCTCACTGGGGTACGGGTTCCACACACACTGACTCTCACTGGGGTACGGGCCCCACACACACTGACTCTCACTGGGGTACGGGTTCCACACACACTGACTTTCACTGGGGTACGGGTCCCACACACACTGACTCTCACTGGGGTACGGGTCCCACACACACGGACTCTCACTGGGGCACGGGTCCCACACACACGGACTCTCACTGGGGTACGGGTCCCACACACACTGACTCTCACTGGGGTACGGGTTCCACACACACTGACTCTCACTGGGGTACGGGTTCCACACACACTGACTCTCACTGGGGTACATTCCACACACACTGACTCTCACTGGGGTATGGGTCCCACACACACTGACTCTCATTGGGGTACGGGTCCCACACACACTGACTCTCACTGGGGTACGGGTCCCACACACACTGACTCTCGCTGGGGTACGGGTCCTACACACACTGACTCTCACTGGGGTACGGGTTCCACACACACTGACCCTCACTGTGGTACAGGTCCCACACACACTGACTCTCACTGGGGTACGGGTTCCACACACACTGACTCTCACTGGGGTACGGGTTCCACACACACTGACTCTCACTGGGGTATGGGTCCCACACACACTGACTCTCACTGGGGTACGGGTTCCACACACACACTGACTCTAACTCGGGTACGGGTCCCACACACACTGACTCTCACTGGGGTACGGGTCCCACACACACAGACTCTCACTGTGGTAAGGGTCCCACACACACTGACTCTCACTCGGGTACGGGTCCCACACACACTGACTCTCTTTGGGGTACGGGTCCCCCACACACTGACTCTCACTGGGGTACGGGTCCCACACACACTGACTCTCACTGGGGTACGGGTCCCACACACACTGACTCTCACTGGGGTACGGGTTCCACACACTGACTCTCACTGGGGTAGGGGTCCCACACACACTGACTCTCACTGGGGTACATTCCACACACACTGACTCTCACTGGGGTATGGGTCCCACACACACTGACTCTCATTGGGGTACGGGTTCCACACACACTGACTCTCACTGGGGTACGGGTTCCACACACACTGACTCTCACTGGGGTACGGGTCCCACACACACTGACTCTCACTGGGGTACGGGTTCCACACACACTGACTTTCACTGGGGTAAGGGTTCCACACACACTGACTCTCACTGGGGTACGGGTCCCACACACACTGACTCTCTCTGGGGTACGGGTCCCACACACACTGACTCTCGCTGGGGTACGGGTGCCAAACACACTGACTGTCACTGGGGTACGGGTTCCACACACACACTGACTCTAACTCGGGTACGGGTCCCACACACACTGACTCTCACTGGGGTACGGGTCCCAGACACACAGCCTCTCACTGTGGTACGGGTCCCACACACACTGACTCTCACTCGGGTACGGGTCCCACACACACTGACTCTCTTTGGGGTACGGGTCCCCCACACACTGACTCTCACTGGGGTACGGGTCCCACACACTCTGACTCTCACTGGGGTACGGGTCCCACTAACACTGACTCTCACTGGGGTACGGGTCCCACACACACTGACTCTCACTGGGGTACGGGTTCCACACACACTGACTCTCACTGGGGTACGGGTTCCACACACACTAACTCTCACTGGGGTACGGGTCCCACACACACTGACTCTCACTGGGGTACGGGTTCCACACACACTGACTCTCACTGGGGTATGGGTCCCGCACACACTGACTCTCACTGGGGTACGGGTTCCACACACACTGACTCTCACTGGGGTACAGTTCCACACACACTGTCTCTCACTGGGGTACGGGTTCCACACACACTGACTCTCACTGGGGTACGGGTCCCACACACACTGACTCTCACTGGGGTACAGTTCCACACACACTGACTCTCACTGGGGTACGGGTTCCACACACACTGACTCTCACTGGGGTACGGGTCCCACACACACTGACTCTCACTGGGGTACGGGTCCCACACACACTGACTCTCACTGGGGTACGGGTTCCACACACACTGACTCTCACTGGTCTACGGGTCCCAGACACACTGACTCTCAGTGGGGTACGGGTCCCACACACATTGACTCTCACTGGGGTACGGGTCCCACACACACGGACTCTCACTGGTCTACGGGTCCCAGACACACTGACTCTCAGTGGGGTACGGGTCCCACACACACTGACTCTCACTGGGGTACGGGTCCCACACACACTGACTCTCACTGGGGTACGGGTCCCACACACACTGACTCTCACTGGGGTACGGGTCCCACACACACTGACTCTCACTGGGGTACGGGTCCCACACACACTGACTCTCACTGGGGTACGGGTTCCACACACACTGACTCTCACTGGGGTACGGGTCCCACACACACTGACTCTCACTGGGGTACGGGTTCCACACACACTGACTCTCACTGGTGTACGGGCCCCACACACACTGACTCTCACTGCGGTACGGGTCCCACACACACTGACTCTCTCTGGGGTACGGGTCCCACACACACTGACTCTCACTGGGGTACGGGTCCCACACACACTGACTCTCACTGGGGTATTGGTCCCACACATACTGACTCTCACTGGGGTACGGGTCCCACACACACTGACTCTCACTGGGGTATGGGTCCCACACTGACTCTCACTGGGGTACGGGTCCCACACACACTGACTCTCACTGGGGTACGGGTCCCACACACACTGACTCTCGCTGGGGTACGGGTCCCACACACACTGACACTCACTGGGGTACGGGTCCCACACACACTGACTCTCACTGGGGTACGGGTCCCACACACACTGACTCTCGCTGGGGTACGGGTCCTACACACACTGACACTCACTGGGGTACGGGTCCCACACACACTGACTCTCACTGGGGTACGGGTCCCACACACACTGACTCTCACTGGGGTACATTCCACACACACTGACTCTCACTGGGGTACGGGTCCCACACACACTGACTCTCACTGGGGTACGGGTTCCACACACATTGTCTCTCACTGGTGTACGGGTCCCAGACACACTGACTCTCAGTGGGGTACGGGTCCCACACACATTGACTCTCACTGGGGTACGGGTCCCACACACACTGACTCTCACTGGGGTACGGGTTCCACACACACTGACTCTCACTGGTGTACGGGTCCCAGACACACTGACTCTCAGTGGGGTACGGGTCCCACACACATTGACTCTCACTGGGGTACGGGTCCCACACACACTGACTCTCACTGGGGTACGGGTCCCACACACACTGACTCTCACTGGGGTACGGGTCCCACACACACTGACTCTCACTGGGGTACGGGTCCCACACACACTGACTCTCACTGGGGTATGGGTCCCACACACACTGACTCTCACTGGGGTACGGGTCCCACACACACTGACTCTCTCTGGGGTACGGGTCCCACACACACTGAATCTCACTGGGGTACGGGTCCAACACACACTGACTCTCACTGGGGTACGGGTCCCACACACACAGACTCTCACTGGGGTACGGGTTCCACACACACTGACTCTCACTTGGGTACGGGTCCCACACAAACTGACTCCCACTGGAGTACGGGTCCCACACACACTGACTCTCACTGGGGTACGTGTCCCACACACACTGACTCTCACTGGGGTACGGGTCCCACACACACTGACTCTCACTAGGGTACGGGTGCCACACACACTGACTCTCACTGGGGTACGGGTCCCACACACACTGACTCTCACTGGGGTACGGGTCCCACACACACTGACTCTCACTGGGGTACGGGTTCCACACACACTGACTCTCACTGGGGTACGGGTCCCACACACACTGACTCTCACTGGGGTATGGGTCCCACACTGACTCTCACTGGGGTACGGGTCCCACACACACTGACTCTCACTGGGGTACGGGTCCCACACACACTGACTCTCGCTGGGGTACGGGTCCCACACACACTGACACTCACTGGGGTATGGGTCCCACACACACTGACTCTCACTGGGGTACATTCCACACACACTGACTCTCACTGGGGTACGGGTCCCACACACACTGACTCTCACTGGGGTACATTCCACACACACTGACTCTCACTGGGGTATGGGTCCCACACACACTGACTCTCACTGGGGTACATTCCACACACACTGACTCTCACTGGGGTACGGGTCCCACACACACTGACTCTCACTGGGGTACGGGTTCCACACACACTGACTCTCACTGGGGTACGGGTCCCACACACACTGACTCTCACTGGGGTCAGGGTTCCACACACACTGACTCTCACTGGGGGACGGGTCCCACACACACTGACTCTCACTGGGGTACGGGTCCCACACACACTGACTCTCACTGGGGTACGGGTCCCACACACACTGACTCTCACTGGGGTATGGGTCCCACACACACTGACTCTCACTGGGGTACGGGTCCCACACACACTGACTCTCTCTGGGGTACGGGTCCCACACACACTGAATCTCACTGGGGTACGGGTCCAACACACACTGACTCTCACTGGGGTACGGGTCCCACACACACAGACTCTCACTGGGGTACGGGTTCCACACACACTGACTCTCACTTGGGTACGGGTCCCACACACACTGACTCCCACTGGAGTACGGGTCCCACACACACTGACTCTCACTGGGGTACGGGTCCCACACACACTGACTCTCACTGGGGTACGGGTCCCACACACACTGACTCTCACTCGGGTACGGGTGCCACACACACTGACTCTCACTGGGGTACGGGTCCCACACACACTGACTCTCACTGGGGTACGGGTCCCACACACACTGACTCTCACTGGGGTACGGGTTCCACACACACTGACTCTCACTGGGGTACGGGTCCCACACACACTGACTCTCACTGGGGTATGGGTCCCACACTGACTCTCACTGGGGTACGGGTCCCACACACACTGACTCTCACTGGGGTACGGGTCCCACACACACTGACTCTCGCTGGGGTACGGGTCCCACACACACTGACACTCACTGGGGTATGGGTCCCACACACACTGACTCTCACTGGGGTACATTCCACACACACTGACTCTCACTGGGGTACGGGTCCCACACACACTGACTCTCACTGGGGTACATTCCACACACACTGACTCTCACTGGGGTATGGGTCCCACACACACTGACTCTCACTGGGGTACATTCCACACACACTGACTCTCACTGGGGTACGGGTCCCACACACACTGACTCTCACTGGGGTACGGGTTCCACACACACTGACTCTCACTGGGGTACGGGTCCCACACACACTGACTCTCACTGGGGTCAGGGTTCCACACACACTGACTCTCACTGGGGGACGGGTCCCACACACACTGACTCTCACTGGGGTACGGGTCCCACACACTGACTCTCACTGGGGTACGGGTCTCTCACACACTGTCTCTCACTGGGGTACGGGTCCCACACACACTGACTCTCACTGGGGTACGGGTTCCACACACACTGACTCTCACTGGGGTACGGGTTCCCCACACACTGACTCTCACTGGGGTACGTGTCCCACACACACTGACTCTCTCTGGGGTACGGGTCCCACACACACTGACTCTCACTGGGGTACGGGTCCCACACACACTGACTCTCTCTGGGGTACGGGTCCCACACACACTGACTCTCACTGGGCCACGGGTCCCACACACACTGACTCTCACTGGGGTACGGGTTCCATACACACACTGACTCTCACTGGGGTACAGGTCCCACACACACTGACTCTCACTGGGGTACCGGTCCCACACACGCTGACTCTCACTGGGATACGGGTTCCACACACACTGACTCTCACTGGGGTACGGGTCCCACACACCCTGACACTCACTGGGGTGCGGGTCCCACACACTGACTCTCACTGGGGTACGGGTCCCACACACACTGACTCTCACTGGGGTACGGGTGCCACACACACTGACTCTCACTGGGGTACGGGTCCCACACACACTGACTCTCACTGGGGTACGGGTCCCACACACACTGACTCTCACTGGGGTACGGGTTCCACACACACTGACTCTCACTGGGGTACGGGTTCCACACACACTGACTCTCACTGGGGTACGGGTTCCACACACACTGACTCTCACTGGGGTACGGGTCCCACACACACTGACTCTCACTGGGGTACGGGTCCCACACACACTGACTCTCACTGGGGTATGGGTCCCACACTGACTCTCACTGGGGTACGGGTCCCACACACACTGACTCTCACTGGGGTACGGGTCCCACACACACTGACTCTCGCTGGGGTACGGGTCCCACACACACTGACACTCACTGGGGTATGGGTCCCACACACACTGACTCTCACTGGGGTACATTCCACACACACTGACTCTCACTGGGGTACGGGTCCCACACACACTGACTCTCACTGGGGTACATTCCACACACACTGACTCTCACTGGGGTATGGGTCCCACACACACTGACTCTCACTGGGGTACATTCCACACACACTGACTCTCACTGGGGTACGGGTCCCACACACACTGACTCTCACTGGGGTACGGGTTCCACACACACTGACTCTCACTGGGGTACGGGTCCCACACACACTGACTCTCACTGGGGTCAGGGTTCCACACACACTGACTCTCACTGGGGGACGGGTCCCACACACACTGACTCTCACTGGGGTACGGGTCCCACACACTGACTCTCACTGGGGTACGGGACTCTCACACACTGTCTCTCACTGGGGTACGGGTCCCACACACACTGACTCTCACTGGGGTACGGGTTCCACACACACTGACTCTCACTGGGGTACGGGTTCCCCACACACTGACTCTCACTGGGGTACGTGTCCCACACACACTGACTCTCTCTGGGGTACGGGTCCCACACACACTGACTCTCACTGGGGTACGGGTCCCACACACACTGACTCTCTCTGGGGTACGGGTCCCACACACACTGACTCTCACTGGGCCACGGGTCCCACACACACTGACTCTCACTGGGGTACGGGTTCCATACACACACTGACTCTCACTGGGGTACAGGTCCCACACACACTGACTCTCACTGGGGTATGGGACCCACACACACTGACTCTCACTGGGGGACGGGTCCCACACACACTGACTCTCACTGGGGTAGGGTCCCACACACACTGACTCTCACTGGGGTACGGGTCCCACACACACCGACTCTCACTGGGGTACGGGTCCCACACACACTGACTCTCACTGGGGTACGGGTCCCACACACACTGACTCTCACTGGGGTAGGGTCCCACACACACTGACTCTCACTGGGGTACGGGTCCCACACACACTGACTCTCACTGGGGTACGGGTTCCACACACACTGACTCTCACTGGGGTACGGGTCCCACATACTGACTCTCACTGGGGTTCGGGTCCCACACACACTGACTCTCACTGGGGTATGGGACCCACACACACTGACTCTCACTGTGGTACGGGTCCCACACACACTGACTCTCACTGGGGTACGGGTTCCACACACACTGACTCTCACTGGGGTACGGGTCCCACACACTGACTCTCACTGGGATACGGGTCCCACACACACTGACTCTCACTGGGGTACGGGTCCCACACACACTGACTCTCACTGGGGTACGGGTTCCACACACACTGACTCTCACTGGGGTACGGGTCCCACACACACTGTCTCTCACTGGGGTCAGGGTTCCACACACACTGACTCTCACTGGGGGACGGGTCCCACACACACTGACTCTCACTGGGGTACGGGTTCCACACACACTGACTCTCACTGGGGTACGGGTCCCACACACACTGACTCTCACTGGGGTATGGGTCCCACACTGACTCTCACTGGGGTACGGGGCCCACACACACTGACTCTCACTGGGGTACGGGTCCCACACACACTGACTCTCGCTGGGGTACGGGTCCCACACACACTGACACTCACTGGGGTATGGGTCCCACACACACTGACTCTCACTGGGGTACATTCCACACACACTGACTCTCACTGGGGTACGGGTCCCACACACACTGACTCTCACTGGGGTACATTCCACACACACTGACTCTCACTGGGGTCTGGGTCCCACACACACTGACTCTCACTGGGGTACATTCCACACACACTGACTCTCACTGGGGTACGGGTCCCACACACACTGACTCTCACTGGGGTACGGGTTCCACACACACTGACTCTCACTGGGGTACGGGTCCCACACACACTGACTCTCACTGGGGTCAGGGTTCCACACACACTGACTCTCACTGGGGGACGGGTCCCACACACACTGACTCTCACTGGGGTACGGGTCCCACACACACTGACTCTCACTGGGGTACGGGTCCCACACACACTGACTCTCACTGGGGTATGGGTCCCACACACACTGACTCTCACTGGGGTACGGGTCCCACACACACTGACTCTCTCTGGGGTACGGGTCCCACACACACTGAATCTCACTGGGGTACGGGTCCAACACACACTGACTCTCACTGGGGTACGGGTCCCACACACACAGACTCTCACTGGGGTACGGGTTCCACACACACTGACTCTCACTTGGGTACGGGTCCCACACACACTGACTCCCACTGGAGTACGGGTCCCACACACACTGACTCTCACTGGGGTACGGGTCCCACACACACTGACTCTCACTGGGGTACGGGTCCCACACACACTGACTCTCACTAGGGTACGGGTGCCACACACACTGACTCTCACTGGGGTACGGGTCCCACACACACTGACTCTCACTGGGGTACGGGTCCCACACACACTGACTCTCACTGGGGTACGGGTTCCACACACACTGACTCTCACTGGGGTACGGGTCCCACACACACTGACTCTCACTGGGGTATGGGTCCCACACTGACTCTCACTGGGGTACGGGTCCCACACACACTGACTCTCACTGGGGTACGGGTCCCACACACACTGACTCTCGCTGGGGTACGGGTCCCACACACACTGACACTCACTGGGGTATGGGTCCCACACACACTGACTCTCACTGGGGTACATTCCACACACACTGACTCTCACTGGGGTACGGGTCCCACACACACTGACTCTCACTGGGGTACATTCCACACACACTGACTCTCACTGGGGTATGGGTCCCACACACACTGACTCTCACTGGGGTACATTCCACACTCACTGACTCTCACTGGGGTACGGGTCCCACACACACTGACTCTCACTGGGGTACGGGTTCCACACACACTGACTCTCACTGGGGTACGGGTCCCACACACACTGACTCTCACTGGGGTCAGGGTTCCACACACACTGACTCTCACTGGGGGACGGGTCCCACACACACTGACTCTCACTGGGGTACGGGTCCCACACACTGACTCTCACTGGGGTACGGGTCTCTCACACACTGTCTCTCACTGGGGTACGGGTCCCACACACACTGACTCTCACTGGGGTACGGGTTCCACACACACTGACTCTCACTGGGGTACGGGTTCCCCACACACTGACTCTCACTGGGGTACGTGTCCCACACACACTGACTCTCTCTGGGGTACGGGTCCCACACACACTGACTCTCACTGGGGTACGGGTCCCACACACACTGACTCTCTCTGGGGTATGGGTCCCACACACACTGACTCTCACTGGGCCACGGGTCCCACACACACTGACTCTCACTGGGGTACGGGTTCCATACACACACTGACTCTCACTGGGGTACAGGTCCCACACACACTGACTCTCACTGGGGTACCGGTCCCACACACGCTGACTCTCACTGGGATACGGGTTCCACACACACTGACTCTCACTGGGGTACGGGTCCCACACACCCTGACACTCACTGGGGTGCGGGTCCCACACACTGACTCTCACTGGGGTACGGGTCCCACACACACTGACTCTCACTGGGGTACGGGTGCCACACACACTGACTCTCACTGGGGTACGGGTCCCACACACACTGACTCTCACTGGGGTACGGGTCCCACACACACTGACTCTCACTGGGGTACGGGTTCCACACACACTGACTCTCACTGGGGTACGGGTTCCACACACACTGACTCTCACTGGGGTACGGGTTCCACACACACTGACTCTCACTGGGGTACGGGTCCCACACACACTGACTCTCACTGGGGTACGGGTCCCACACACACTGACTCTCACTGGGGTATGGGTCCCACACTGACTCTCACTGGGGTACGGGTCCCACACACACTGACTCTCACTGGGGTACGGGTCCCACACACACTGACTCTCGCTGGGGTACGGGTCCCACACACACTGACACTCACTGGGGTATGGGTCCCACACACACTGACTCTCACTGGGGTACATTCCACACACACTGACTCTCACTGGGGTACGGGTCCCACACACACTGACTCTCACTGGGGTACATTCCACACACACTGACTCTCACTGGGGTATGGGTCCCACACACACTGACTCTCACTGGGGTACATTCCACACACACTGACTCTCACTGGGGTACGGGTCCCACACACACTGACTCTCACTGGGGTACGGGTTCCACACACACTGACTCTCACTGGGGTACGGGTCCCACACACACTGACTCTCACTGGGGTCAGGGTTCCACACACACTGACTCTCACTGGGGGACGGGTCCCACACACACTGACTCTCACTGGGGTACGGGTCCCACACACTGACTCTCACTGGGGTACGGGACTCTCACACACTGTCTCTCACTGGGGTACGGGTCCCACACACACTGACTCTCACTGGGGTACGGGTTCCACACACACTGACTCTCACTGGGGTACGGGTTCCCCACACACTGACTCTCACTGGGGTACGTGTCCCACACACACTGACTCTCTCTGGGGTACGGGTCCCACACACACTGACTCTCACTGGGGTACGGGTCCCACACACACTGACTCTCTCTGGGGTACGGGTCCCACACACACTGACTCTCACTGGGCCACGGGTCCCACACACACTGACTCTCACTGGGGTACGGGTTCCATACACACACTGACTCTCACTGGGGTACGGGTCCCACACACACTGACTCTCACTGGGGTATGGGACCCACACACACTGACTCTCACTGGGGGACGGGTCCCACACACACTGACTCTCACTGGGGTAGGGTCCCACACACACTGACTCTCACTGGGGTACGGGTCCCACACACACCGACTCTCACTGGGGTACGGGTCCCACACACACTGACTCTCACTGGGGTACGGGTCCCACACACACTGACTCTCACTGGGGTAGGGTCCCACACACACTGACTCTCACTGGGGTACGGGTCCCACACACACTGACTCTCACTGGGGTACGGGTTCCACACACACTGACTCTCACTGGGGTACGGGTCCCACATACTGACTCTCACTGGGGTTCGGGTCCCACACACACTGACTCTCACTGGGGTATGGGACCCACACACACTGACTCTCACTGTGGTACGGGTCCCACACACACTGACTCTCACTGGGGTACGGGTTCCACACACACTGACTCTCACTGGGGTACGGGTCCCACACACTGACTCTCACTGGGATACGGGTCCCACACACACTGACTCTCACTGGGGTACGGGTCCCACACACACTGACTCTCACTGGGGTACGGGTTCCACACACACTGACTCTCACTGGGGTACGGGTCCCACACACACTGTCTCTCACTGGGGTCAGGGTTCCACACACACTGACTCTCACTGGGGGACGGGTCCCACACACACTGACTCTCACTGGGGTACGGGTCCCACACACTGACTCTCACTGGCGTACGGGTCCCACACACACTGACTCTCACTGGGGTATGGGACCCACACACACTGACTCTCACTGTGGTACGGGTCCCACACACACTGACTCTCACTGGGGTACGGGTCCCACACACACTGACTCTCGCTGGGGTACGGGTCCCACACACCCTGACACTCACTGGGGTGCGGGTCCCACACACACTGTCTCTCACTGGGGTACGGGTCCCACACACACTGACTCTCACTGGGGTACGGGTCCCACACACACTGACTCTCACTGGTGTACGGGTCCCACACACACTGACTCTCACTGGGGTACGGGTTCCACACACACGGACTCTCACTGGGGTACGGGTCCCACACACTGACTCTCACTGGGGTACGTGTCCCACACACACTGACTCTCTCTGGGGTACGGGTCCCACACACACTGACTCTCACTGGGCCACGGGTCCCACACACACTGACTCTCACTGGAGCACGGGTCCCACACACACTGACTCTCACTGGGGTACGGGTCCCACACACACACTGACACTCACTGGGGTACGGGTTCCACACACACTGACTCTCACTGGGGTACGGGTCCCACACACACTGACTCTCACTGGGGTACGGGTCCCACACACACTGACTCTCACTGGGGTACGGGTTCCACACACACTAACTCTCACTGGGGTACGGGTCCCACACACACTGACTCTCACTGGGGTACGGGTCCCACACACACTGACTCTCACTGGGGTATGGGTCCCACACTGACTCTCACTGGGGTACGGGTCCCACACACACTGACTCTCACTGGGGTACGGGTCCCACACACACTGACTCTCGCTGGGGTACGGGTTCCACACACACTGACTCTCACTGGGGTACGCGTCCCACACACACTGACTCTCACTGGGGTCAGGGTTCCACACACACTGACTCTCGCTGGGGTACGGGTTCCACACACACTGACTCTCACTGGGGTACGCGTCCCACACACACTGACTCTCACTGGGGTCAGGGTTCCACACACACTGACTCTCACTGGGGTACGGGTCCCACACACACTGACACTCACTGGGGTATGGGTCCCACACACACTGACTCTCACTGGGGTACATTCCACACACACTGACTCTCACTGGTGTACGGGTCCCACACACACTGACTCTCACTGGGGTACATTCCACACACACTGACTCTCACTGGGGTATGGGTCCCACACACACTGACTCTCACTGGGGTACATTCCACACACACTGACTCTCACTGGGGTACGGGTCCCACACACACTGACTCTCACTGGGGTACGGGTCCCACACACACTGACTCTCACTGGGGTACGGGTTCCACACACACTGACTCTCACTGGGGTACGGGTTCCACACACACTGACTCTCACTGGGGGACGGGTCCCACACACACTGACTCTCACTGGGGTACGGGTCCCACACACTGACTCTCACTGGCGTACGGGTCCCACACACACTGACTCTCACTGGGGTACGGGTCCCACACACACTGACTCTCACTGGGGTACGGGTCCCACACACACTGACTCTCACTGGGGTACGTGTCCCACACACACTGACTCTCTCTGGGGTACGGGTCCCACACACACTGACTCTCACTGGGGTACGGGTCCCACACACACTGACTCTCTCTGGGGTACGGGTCCCACACACACTGACTCTCACTGGGCCACGGGTCCCACACACACTGACTCTCACTGGGGTACGGCTTCCATTCACACACTGACTCTCACTGGGGTACGGGTTCCACACACACTGACTCTCACTGGGGAAGGGTCCCACACACACTGACTCTCACTGGGGTACGGGTCCCACACACACTGACTCTCACTGGGGTACGGGTCCCACACACACTGACTCTCACTGGGGTATGGGTCCCACACACACTGACTCTCACTGGGGTACGGATCCCCCACACACTGACTCTCACTGGGGTACGGGTCCCACACACACTGACTCTCACTGGGGTACGGGTCCCACACACACTGACTCTCACTGGGGTACGGGTCCCACACACACTGACTCTCACTGGGGTACGGGTCCCACACACACTGACTCTCACTGTGGTACGGGTCCCACACACACTGACTCTCACTGGGGTACGGGTCCCACACACACTGACTCTCACTGGGGCACGGGCCTCACACACACTGACTCTCACTGGGGTACGGGTCCCACACACACTGACTCTCACTGGGGTACGGGTCCCACACACTGACTCTCACTGGGGTACGGGTCCCACACACACTGACTCTCACTGGGGTACGGGTCCCACACACACTGACTCTCACTGGGGTAGGGTCCCACACACACTGACTCTCACTGGGGTACGGGTTCCACACACACTGACTCTCACTGGGGTACGTGTCCCACATACACTGACTCTCTCTGGGGTACGGGTCCCACACACACTGACTCTCACTGGGGTACGGGTTCCACACACACTGACTCTCACTGGGGTACGGGTTCCACACACACTGACTCTCACTGGGGGACGGGTCCCACACACACTGACTCTCACTGGGGTACGGGTCCCACACACTGACTCTCACTGGCGTACGGGTCCCACACACACTGACTCTCACTGGGGTACGGGTCCCACACACACTGACTCTCACTGGGGTACGGGTCCCACACACACTGACTCTCACTGGGGTACGTGTCCCACACACACTGACTCTCTCTGGGGTACGGGTCCCACACACACTGACTCTCACTGGGGTACGGGTCCCACACACACTGACTCTCTCTGGGGTACGGGTCCCACACACACTGACTCTCACTGGGCCACGGGTCCCACACACACTGACTCTCACTGGGGTACGGCTTCCATTCACACACTGACTCTCACTGGGGTACGGGTTCCACACACACTGACTCTCACTGGGGAAGGGTCCCACACACACTGACTCTCACTGGGGTACGGGTCCCACACACACTGACTCTCACTGGGGTACGGGTCCCACACACACTGACTCTCACTGGGGTATGGGTCCCACACACACTGACTCTCACTGGGGTACGGATCCCCCACACACTGACTCTCACTGGGGTACGGGTCCCACACACACTGACTCTCACTGGGGTACGGGTCCCACACACACTGACTCTCACTGGGGTACGGGTCCCACACACACTGACTCTCACTGGGGTACGGGTCCCACACACACTGACTCTCACTGTGGTACGGGTCCCACACACACTGACTCTCACTGGGGTACGGGTCCCACACACACTGACTCTCACTGGGGCACGGGCCTCACACACACTGACTCTCACTGGGGTACGGGTCCCACACACACTGACTCTCACTGGGGTACGGGTCCCACACACTGACTCTCACTGGGGTACGGGTCCCACACACACTGACTCTCACTGGGGTACGGGTCCCACACACACTGACTCTCACTGGGGTAGGGTCCCACACACACTGACTCTCACTGGGGTACGGGTTCCACACACACTGACTCTCACTGGGGTACGTGTCCCACATACACTGACTCTCTCTGGGGTACGGGTCCCACACACACTGACTCTCACTGGGCCACGGGTCCCACACACACTGACTCTCACTGGGGTACGGGTTCCATACACACTGACTCTCTTTGGGGTACGGGTCCCCCACACACTGACTCTCACTGGGGTACGGGTCCCACACACACTGACTCTCACTGGGCCACGGGTCCCACACACACTGACTCTCACTGGGGTACGGGTTCCATACACACTGACTCTCTTTGGGGTACGGGTCCCACACACACTGACTCTCACTGGGGTACGGGTCACACACACACAGCCTCTCACTCGGGTACGGGTCCCACACACACTGACTCTCTTTGGGGTACGGGTCCCCCACACACTGACTCTCACTGGGGTACGGGTCCCACACACTCTGACTCTCACTGGGGTACGGGTCCCACTAACACTGACTCTCACTGGGGTACGGGTCCCACACACACTGACTCTCTTTGGGGTACGGGTCCCCCACACACTGACTCTCACTGGGGTACGGGTCCCACACACACTGACTCTCACTGGGGTACGGGTCCCACACACTCTGACTCTCACTGGGGTACGGGTCCCACTAACACTGACTCTCACTGGGGTACGGGTCCCACTAACACTGACTCTCACTGGGGTACGGGTTCCACACACACTGACTCTCACTGGGGTACGGGTCCCACACACACTGACTCTCACTGGGGGACGGGTCCCACACACACTGACTCTCACTGGGGTACGGGTTCCACACACACTGACTCTCACTGGGGTACGGGTCCCACACACACTGACTCTCACTGGGGTACGGGTCCCACACACACTGACTCTCACTGGGGTACGGGTCCCGCACGCACTGACTCTCACTGGGGTACGGGTCCCACACACACTGACTCTCACTGGGGTACGGGTCCCACACACACACTGACTCTCACTGGGGTACGGGTCCCACACACACTGACTCTCACTGGGGTACGGGTCCCACACACACTGACTCTCACTGGGGTACGGGTCCCACACACACTGACTCTCACTGGGGTATGGGTTCCACACACACTGACTCTCACTGGGGTACGGGTCCCACACACACTGACTCTCACTGGGGTACGGGTCCCACACACACTGACTCTCACTAGGGTACGGGTCCCACACACACTGACTCTCACTGGGCCACGGGTCCCACACACACTGACTCTCACTGGGGTACGGGTTCCATACACACACTGACTCTCACTGGGGTACAGGTCCCACACACACTGACTCTCTCTGGGGTACGGGTCCCACACACACTGACTCTCAGTGGGGTACGGGTCCCACACACACTGACTCTCACTTGGGTACCGGTCCCACACACGCTGACTCTCACTGGGATACGGGTTCCACACACACTGACTCTCACTGGGGTACGGGTCCCACACACACTGACTCTCACTGGGGTACGGGTCCCACACACACTGACTCTCACTGGGTTACGGGTCCCACACACTGACTCTCACTGGGGTACGGCTCGCACTCGCACTGACTCTCACTGGGTACGGGTCCCACACACACTGACTCTCACTGGGGTACGGGTCCCACACACACTGACTCTCACTGGGCTACGGGTCCCACACACACTGACTCTCACTGGGGTACGGGTCCCACACACACTGACTCTCACTGGGGTACGGGTCCCACACACACTGACTCTCACTGGGGTACGGGTCCCACACACACTGACTCTCACTGGGGTACGGGTCCCACACACACTGACTCTCACTGGGGTACGGGTCCCACACACACTGACTCTCACTGGGGTACGGGTTCCACACACACTGACTCTCACTGGGGTACGGGTTCCACACACACTGACTCTCACTGGGGTACGTTCCACACACACAAAGAGCACCGTCCAGTACTTATCGCTGCCTGGTCCCAGTGCCCCCCCCCACTTAATTCCATCGTTGCCCAGATGGATCAATGGGGAATGTAGCATGTGCCGTCCTCGCTTCTGAATCCAAGAAACTGGGCCCGAAATTAAGCCTGAGCACATGTGGGGTCAGATAACCCGTTCTTCTTCCCCAACCGGCTACCCAATTATACAATCTGTCAGTCTGATCCCGTTGCCCTGCGATCTTCTCCCCCTCCAGGAATTTGATGCAGTGATTTTCTGCCTGGGTCCCCGTCCCTGCCTCGCCCTCAAGGCTGCGCCATCCACTTCCTGCTTGAAGGCTCCAACTCATTGCTTTGCGTCCTGCTGGGGTCAGAGCCACAGAATGTGGGCCTGGGAGGACTTCCCGGATGGCCATCGTCCGACAGAACGGGCAGAGGAAGATCGTTTCTTTGCAGGGGCGGGTTACGTGTCACCTGACCCAGCTGGCGCCATTATTAAAATGGCCGCCAGTCAGCATTGACCATCGGCGTGAGCCCCCGTCCCGCCAATTAATCCCCCCTCCCGCCTTCGGTGTTTACAGGACCTTCGACCTTCGATGGCCGCGTGTGCGGCGAACGTGACCTCTGACCCAACAGGTGACCCCGGCCCTGCCCCCGGGGGTCTCCGGTGCCGTGAGGGGGAGGGAGGAAGGAGGAGGCCGGCTGGGATTCCGAAGAGGAGGAGGAGCGGGCGGAGCCAGTGACCATGAGGCGCTCGGCCAGACTGAGGGCCCCGATGCGATCCGACTCGCCGTTCCGGCGCCATAGCTGGGAGCCGCGGGCCGGGCAACAGGACGAGGTGGTCCGCGAGCACGAGTGGAGGTAGGGGGAGGAGGGGCAAGGGGAGGGGAGGAGAGGAGGGGCAGGAGGAGAGGGCTTGGGGAATGTTTTACTTACAGAGGGTATCTGTGGGGGACAGCGAGGGGGGTGTGGGGGGGTACAGAGGGTATCTGTGGGGGACAGACTGGCTGGGGGTGTGGGGGGGTACAGAGGGTATCTGTGGGGGATAGCGAGGGTGTGTGGGGGGGTACAGAGGGTATCTGTGGGGGACAGCGAGGGGGGTGTGGGGGGGTACGGAGGGTATCTGTGGGGGACAGCGAGGGGGTGTGGGGGGGTACAGAGGGTATCCGTGGGGGACAGTGAGGGGGGTGTGGGGGGGTACAGAGGGTATCTGTGGGGGACAGCCTGGCGGGGGGTGTGGGGGGGGGGTACAGAGGGTATCTGTGGGGGACAGACTGGCTGGGGGTGTGGGGGGGGGGGAACAGAGGGTATCTGTGGGGGACACCGAGGGGGGTGTGGGGGAGGTACAGAGGGTATCTGTGGGGGACACCGAGGGGGGTGTGGGGGGGTTACAGTGGTATCTGTGGGGGACAGCCTGGCGGGGGGTACAGAGGGTATCTGTGGGGGATAGCGAGGGTGTGTGGGGGGGTACAGAGGGTATCTGTGGGGGACAGCGAGGGGGGTGTGGGGGGGTACGGAGGGTATCTGTGGGGACAGCCTGGCGGGGGGTGTGGGGGGGTACAGAGGGTATCTGTGGGGGACAGCGAGGGGGTGTGGGGGGGTACTGAGGGTATCTGTGGGGGACAGCGAGGGGGTGTGGGGGGGTACAGAGGGTATCTGTGGGGGACAGCGAGGGGGTGTGGGGGGGTACTGAGGGTATCTGTGGGGGACAGCGAGGGGGGTGTGGGGGGGTACGGAGGGTATCTGTGGGGGACAGCGAGGGGGTGTGGGGGGGTACAGAGGGTATCTGTGGGGGATAGCGAGGGTGTGGGGGGGTACAGAGGGTATCTGTGGGGGACAGCGAGGGCGGTGTGGGGGGGTACAGAGGGTATCTGAAGGGGACAGCGAGGGGGGTGTGGGGGGGGGGGTACAGAGGGTATCTGAAGGGGACAGCGAGCAGGGTTTTGGGGGGTACAGAGGGTGTCTGTGGGGGACAGCGAGGGGGGGGTTTTGGGGGGGGGACAGAGGGGGTCTGTGGGGGACAGCGAGGGGGGGGGGGGGCGATGGGGTTGGTCAGTTTGGGTCATTCACACATTATCCTGGTCCGGGTTTATTCCTGATTTCAGCCGGAGTCTGGAGGATCTGGAGGACGGTGACGTTGCGACCGTACAGGCCATGGGCCTGGCCGGCCGGCGGGACAGTGACTCCCACAGAATCCCCCACAGCCAGAGCACGGGAGAGATGGATTTACTGCTGTCACTCACGGAGGAGGAGATCGAGGAGGAGGTGCATCTCGAAAGGGGACTCGTGGTTAATAACCAGCGAAATCTGGGACCGTGTCTGAGAGAGAGAGTGTGTGAGAGAGAGTGTGAGAGAGAGTGTGAGAGAGAGTGTGTGAGAGAGAGTGTGTGAGAGAGTGTGTGTGAGAGACAGTGTGAGAGAGAGTGTGTGTGAGAGAGAGTGTGAGAGAGAGAGTGTGTGTGAGAGAGAGTGTGTGTGAGAGAGAGTGTGTGAGAGAGTGTGTGAGAGAGAGAGTGTGAGAGAGAGTGTGTGAGAGAGTGTGTGTGAGAGAGTGTGTGAGAGAGTGTGTGAGAGAGAGTGTGTGTGAGAGAGAGTGTGAGAGAGAGTGTGTGTGAGAGAGTGTGTGTGAGAGAGAGTGTGAGAGAGAGTGTGTGAGAGAGAGTGTGAGAGAGAGTGTGTGTGTGAGAGAGTGTGTGAGAGAGTGTGTGAGAGAGAGTGTGAGAGAGAGTGTGTGTGTGAGAGAGAGAGTTTGTGAGAGAGAGAGTTTGTGAGAGAGAGTGTGTGTGAGAGAGTGTGTGAGAGAGAGTGTGTGAGAGAGAGTGTGTGAGAGAGTGTGTGAGAGAGAGTGTGTGTGAGAGAGTGTGTGTGAGAGAGAGTGTGAGAGAGAGTGTGTGAGAGAGAGTGTGAGAGAGAGTGTGTGTGTGAGAGAGTGTGTGAGAGAGTGTGAGAGAGAGTGTGTGAGAGAGAGAGAGTGTGTGAGAGAGAGAGTTTGTGAGAGAGAGTGTGTGTGAGAGAGTGTGTGAGAGAGAGTGTGTGAGAGAGAGTGTGTGAGAGAGTGTGTGAGAGAGAGTGTGTGTGAGAGAGAGTGTGAGAGAGAGTGTGTGTGAGAGAGTGTGTGTGAGAGAGAGTGTGAGAGAGAGTGTGTGAGAGAGAGTGTGAGAGAGAGTGTGTGTGTGTGAGAGAGTGTGTGAGAGAGTGTGTGAGAGAGAGTGTGAGAGAGAGTGTGTGTGTGAGAGAGTGTGTGAGAGAGTGTGTGAGAGAGTGTGTGAGAGAGAGTGTGTGTGAGAGAGAGT
>NC_092732.1:2310928-2313428 GCF_047496885.1 Scyliorhinus torazame
TTAGTGTGTCCATCATGATGTGTGTGTTTGAATATCATGACATCCCCCCTTTTTACAAAGATATGTGCCTACGTGGTAATAAATATGATCGTGACGTGAGTGCATCTAAGAGTGTGTGTGTGTCGTGTGCAGCATGTGTCTATGACGGAACTATGTACATGGGGCGATGTCGAGTGCGTCACATGAATCCAGTTGTACCATAACATAACAGAAATGCGAACGAGAGAAGAAGAAAAAAAAAAATTTGATCAGTTGTCCAGTCAGACGACATCTGGAACGATAAACAACAACAGGTTATCATGTAAAATTGTCCAACTTATTAAGCATATGAACTGTATTATAAGTCCATTCTAATGGGGTTTGCGACGAATTCGGGTTGACCGCCTTAAGGGTGGATCAAGAACCACCGGCTGCTGTGCAGGCATGGCCATGGGTGGCGATGGAAAGGGCGTGATGTGCGGCAGCTCCACAAAGTCATCCTCGGAAGCCTGTTGAGGATCTGGCGTGTTGTGTGGCTGTGAGCGTGGAAATCGGCGAAGGGCGCGCCGATTGCGGCGACGCACGGAACCATCCGGCATGCGAACCAGGAACGAGCGGGGAGCCACTTGTCGGAGGACTTCGGCCGGTGCTGACCAGCCACCATACGGTTGATGGACGCGTACTTTGTCTCCGGAGGACAGGGGGGGCAGGTCCGTCGCTCGTGTGTCGTACCGACCTTTCTGGCGATCACGCTGCAGTTGCATGTTCCGAAGAACCGCCTCATGGTCTGTTGTCGGTGCCAGGACGGAAGGTACCGTCGTCCTGAGGGAGCGACCCATTAGTAGCTGCGCTGGCGAGAGGCCCGTGGATAACGGGGCCGATCGATAGGCCAGCAAGGCAAGGTTAAAGTCCGATCCGGCATCAGCCGCCTTGCACAGGAGCCGCTTTGCGATGTGGACACCCTTTTCAGCCTTCCCGTTCGATTGTGGATGCAGAGGGCTGGATGTCACATGAGTGAAACCATATGCTGCGGCAAAGGACGACCATTCACGGCTGGCAAAACAAGGTCCATTGTCTGACATGACAGTCCTTGGAATGCCATGGCGAGCAAACGTTTCCTTGCAGGCCCCAATGACTGCGGACGACGTCAGATCATGGAGAGGCATGACTTCCGGGTAGTTTGAGAAGTAGTCTATAATAACAATGTAATCTCTGCCGAGCGCGTGAAATAGGTCAACACCCACCTTCGCCCAGGGGGACGTCACCATCTCGTGTGGTAGAAGTGTTTCCGGAGGTTGCGCTGGCTGAAACCTCTGACAGGTTGTGCAGTTGAGCACCATGTTGGCTATGTCTTCATTAATACCCGGCCAATATACCGCCTCCCGGGCCCTTCGTCTGCATTTTTTCGACGCCCAAGTGGCCTTCGTGTAGTTGACGAAGAATCATCTGGCGCACACTGTGTGGAATGACGATCCTATGCGATTTCATAAGGACCCCGTCTATATTGGTGAGATCATCTCGCACATTATAAAACTGGGGGCACTGCCCTTTTAGCCACCCTTCCGTCATGTGGCGCATCACTCGCTGCAGCAGAGGGTCAGTCGCCGTCTCTGCGCGTATGTGGGCCAGACTAGGATCATCAGCTGGCATATTTGCTGCTGTCAGAGTCACGTGTGCCTCAATTTGACGCACGAACCCCTCTGCATCTGGTGGTGTGCTCACTGCTCGGGAAAGAGTGTCCGCCACGATGAGCTCCTTCCCCGGAGTGTAGATCAGTTCGAAATCGTACCTCCTGAGTTTAAGTAAGATGCGCTGGAGGCGAGGAGTCATGTCGTTCAGGTCTTTGTTAATGATGTTGACCAGGGGGCGGTGGTCAGTTTCGACCGTGAATCGTGGCAGGCCATACACATAGTCGTGGAACTTGTCCAGTCCAGTTAACAAGCCCAGGCATTCTTTTTCGATTTGCGCGTAGCGCTGTTCGGTAGGGGTCATGGCTCGTGAGGCATACGCAACCGGGGCCCATGATGACGTGCTGTCTTTTTGGAGGAGTACCGCTCCAATACCAGATTGGCTGGCGTCTGTTGAGATCTTTGTAGGCGAGTCGTGTCAAAGAAGGCCAGCACTGGTGCCGTGACCAGTTTGTGCTTGAGCTCCTCCCATTCCCGCTGATGCGACTGGTGCCAGTTGAATTCCGTCGATTTTTTTACGAGATGGCGCATGTTTGTTGTATGAGAAGCCAGGTTGGGAATGAACTTCCCAAGGAAGTTGACCATGCCGAGGAATCTTAAGACAGCCTTCTTGTCAGCCGGTCGTGGCATGGCTGTGATGGCGCTAACCTTGTCTGCATCGGGACGGACCCCGGACCTTGAGATGTGGTCCCCGAGGAATTTCAGCTCCGTCTGGCCGAAAGCACACTTCGCACGGTTGAGACGCAGGCCATTTTGCCGTATGCGGGTGAAGACACGTCGAAGACGATGCATGTGTTCCTGCGGAGTGGTGGACCAAATGATGATATCGTCCA
>NC_092732.1:2333428-2335928 GCF_047496885.1 Scyliorhinus torazame
TGGCGATGTCGTCGCTGATGCCCGGCCAGTACACAGCTTCTCGGGCCCTCCGTCTGCACTTCTCAACCCCGAGATGGCCTTCGTGTAGTTGTTCGAGGACCAGCCAGTGCATGCTGTGTGGGATCACAATCCGGTCCAGCTTTAGGACACCGTCAATGACGGCCAAGTCGTCCCGGACATTGTAGAACTGGGGGCACTGCCCTTTGAGCCACCCTCCCGTCATGTGGCGCATCACACGTTGTAGAAGGGGGTCAGCCGCAGTCTCTCGGTGAATACGGGCCAGACTGGAGTCGTCAGCCGGCAGATTTGCCGATGTGAAGGCCGCCTGCGCCTCGACCTGACAGACGAACCCCTCTGAATCTGGTGGCGTGCTCACTGCTCTAGACAGGGCATCCGCGATGATGAGGTCCTTTCCCGGAGTGTAGACCAGTTGGAAGTCATACCTCCTGAGTTTAAGTAGGATGCGCTGGAGGCGAGGGGTCATCTCGTTCAGGTCCTTGTTTATGATGCTGACCAGGGGGCGGTGGTCAGTTTCAACAGTGAACCGGGGAAGACCAGACACATAGTCATGGAACTTGTCTAAACCGGTTAGCAAGCCCAGGCACTCCTTTTCGATCTGCGCATAGTGCTGTTCTGTGGGGGTCATGGCCCGCGAGACATAAGCGACCAGGGCCCATGATGCAGTGTCGTCCCGTTGCAGGAGTACCGCCCCAATGCCGGACTGGCTGGCATCAGTCCAGATCTTTGTATCTCGAGGAGTGTGGAAGAACGCCAATACCGGGGCAGTGGTGAGCTTGACCTTGAGCTCCTCCCATTCCTTCTGGTGTGCGGGCAGCCACTGGAACTCCGAGGACTTCTTCACCAGGTGGCGAAGAGCCGTTGTGTGGGAGGCAAGGTTGGGAATGAACTTCCCCAGGAAGTTGACCATGCCTAGAAAGCGTAGCACTGCCTTCTTGTCTGCCGGCTGCGGCATGGCTGTGATGGCGCTCACCTTGTCTGCATCCGGGCGGACCCCTGACCGGGAGACATGGGGCGGGATTCTCCACTCCCACGCCGAAGTGCCCAGTCCGTCGTGAACGACGTCGAGGTTCACGACGGCGCGGAACGGCCCCGGTCCCGACCGATTCAGGCCCTGACAATGGGCCAGTATCGGGGCCGCGTCATCTACCCGCGCCGCGTAAAGGCAGCGCCGCATAACTGACGTCACCCGCGCACGCGCGGTTGCCGTCCTCTCCGAGTCCGTCCCGCAAGAAGATGGGGGACGGATCTTGCGGGGCGGCGGAGGGAAGGAGGCCCTCCTTCAGAGAGGCCGGCCCGACGATCGGTGGGCACCGATCGCGGGCCACCCCACATTCCAGGTGAAGCCCGGTGAAGGTTCCCCCCCCCCCGGTGCAGGATCCCCCCCCCCTCCCCGGTGCAGGATCCCCCCCCCCCCGCAGGCCACCCCCCCAGCGTTCCCACGCTGTTCCCGACGGCAGCGACCAGGTGTGGACTCCGCCGGGGGGAAGCCGCCGTTTTGGCCGCTCGGCCCATCCGGGCCTGAGAATAGCGGGGGTGCCGGAGAATCACCATTTTGGGTGTCTCCGGCGAATCTCCGGCCTGCGGCCCGCGGAACTCGACCGGGCCGTTCCCGCCGCTTGGTGGAATCGCGGGAGGGCGTCGGACCGCCATCCCGGGAAATTTTGGCGGCCCAGGCGATTCCCCCAACCGGCGCGGGAGTGGAGAATCTCGCCCAGGGTCCCCCAGGAACTTCAGCTCAGTTTGGCCAAAAGAGCACTTGGCTCGGTCGAGGCGCAGGCCGTTTTCCCGTATCCGCGCAAAAACGCGTTGGAGACGGTCGATGTGCTCCTGCGGTGTGGTGGACCAGATGATGACGACGTCCACGTAGACGCGCATCCCTTCGATGCCCTCCATCATCTGTTCCATGATCCTGTGAAAGACCTCGGATGCCGAGATGACGCCAAACGGCATTCGGTTGTAGCAGAACCTGCCGAAAGGGAGTGTTGAAGGTGCACAGCTTCCTGCTGGACTGATCCAGCTGAATCTGCCAAAAACCCTTCGAGGCATCCAGTTGTGTGAAGGTTTTAGCCCGGGCCATCTCGCTGGTGATCTCTCCCCGTTTGGGTATGGGGTAGTGTTCCCTCAGGATGTTGTTGTTCAGGTTTTTCGGGTCGATACAGATCCGGAGCTCGCCGGAGGACTTCTTGACGCGCACCATGGAGCTGACCCATGGCGTGGGCTCCGTGACCCGGGAAAGCACTCCTTGGTCCTGGAGATCCTGCAGCTGCTGCTTGAGGCGGTCCCTGAGGGGTGCTGGGACCCTGCGAGGTGCGTGAATGACTGGGGTGGCCTCCGGTTTGAGGCGAATTCTGTCGGTGTAGGGCAGTGTTCCCATGCCCTCGAATGCCTCCTGGTTGTGGGCGAGGAGCGAGTGGAGCTGTGCCCTGAACTCTGCATCCGGGAAATCGGACGTGCCGTCTGGAGACAGAGCGTGGACCCG
>NC_092732.1:2340928-2343428 GCF_047496885.1 Scyliorhinus torazame
CTGATGACTGAAACGTGGGAAAACTTTGACAAAATGTCTTTCTTCAGGAGACCCGTTAGACCCTAAACCCCCTCGGTTAGCTCAGCCCCCATTAAACTTCCACGCATGGAGACGGGGTGGTGGGGTTCTTCAGCGAGTGTGTGTTATATCAGGGGGGGGGTCTCCAGACTAGTTGCATGCCCTGGAACCAGTCCCATTGGCGATGCGGGGTGAGGAGTCCGGACTTTAGGGAGATTTAGAGACAGAGACATTGTAAACAATCCCAGAATTCCTCCACCCCCTCCCTATCTCTGTAACTTCATCCAGCCCCTTGACCCCCTCCCTATCTCTGTAACCTCCTCCAGCCCCTACACCCCCTCCCTATCTCAGTAACCTCCTCCAGCCCCTACACCCCCTCCCTATCTCAGTAACCTCCTCCAGCCCCCACACCCCCTCCCTATCTCAGTAACCTCCTCCAGCCCCCACACCCCCTCCCTATCTCTGTAACCTCCTCCAGCCCCTACACCCTCTCCCTATCTCTGTAACCTCCTCCAGCCCCTACACCCTCTCCCTATCTCTGTAACCTCCTCCAGCCCCTACACCCCCTCCCTATCTCTGTCACCTCCTCCAGCCCCTACACCCCCTCCCTATCTCTGTAACCTCCTCCAGCCCCTACACCCCTCCCTATCTCTGTAACATCCTCCAGCCCCTATACCCCTCCCTATCTCTGTAACCTCCTCCAGCCCCTACACTCCCTCCCTATCTCTGAAACCTCCTCCAGCCCCTACACCCCCTCCCTATCTCTGTAACCTCCTCCAGTCCCTACACCACTCCCTATCTCTGTAACCTCTTCAGCGAGTGTGTGTTATATCAGGGGGGGGGGTCTCCAGACTAGTTGCATGCCCTGGAACCAGTCCCATTGGCGATGCGGGGTGAGGAGTCCGGACTTTAGGGAGATTTAGAGACAGAGACATTGTAAACAATCCCAGAATTCCTCCACCCCCTCCCTATCTCTGTAACTTCATCCAGCCCCTTGACCCCCTCCCTATCTCTGTAACCTCCTCCAGCCCCTACACCCCCTCCCTATCTCAGTAACCTCCTCCAGCCCCTACACCCCCTCCCTATCTCAGTAACCTCCTCCAGCCCCCACACCCCCTCCCTATCTCAGTAACCTCCTCCAGCCCCCACACCCCCTCCCTATCTCTGTAACCTCCTCCAGCCCCTACACCCTCTCCCTATCTCTGTAACCTCCTCCAGCCCCTACACCCTCTCCCTATCTCTGTAACCTCCTCCAGCCCCTACACCCCCTCCCTATCTCTGTCACCTCCTCCAGCCCCTACACCCCCTCCCTATCTCTGTAACCTCCTCCAGCCCCTACACCCCTCCCTATCTCTGTAACATCCTCCAGCCCCTATACCCCTCCCTATCTCTGTAACCTCCTCCAGCCCCTACACTCCCTCCCTATCTCTGAAACCTCCTCCAGCCCCTACACCCCCTCCCTATCTCTGTAACCTCCTCCAGTCCCTACACCACTCCCTATCTCTGTAACCTCCTCCAGCCCCTACACCCCCTCCCTATCCCTGTAACCTCCTCCAACCCCGACACCCCCTCCCTATCTCTGTAAACTCCTCCAGCTCCTACACCCCCTCCCTATCTCTGTAACCTCCTCCAACCCCTACGACCCCTCCCTATCTCTGTACCCTCCTCCAGCCCCTACCCCCCTCCCTATCTCTGTAACCTCCCCCAGCCCCTACACCCCCTCCCTATCTCTGTAACCTCCTCCAGCCCCTACACCCCCTCCCTATCTCTGTAACCTCCTCCAGCCCCTACACCCCCTCCCTATCTCTGTAACCTCCCCCAGCCCCTACACCCCCTCCCTATCTCTGTAACCTCCGCCAGCCCCTACACCCCCTCCCGATCTCTGTAACCTCCTCCAGCCCCTACACCCCCTCCCTATCTCTGTAACCTCCTCCAGCCCCTACACCCCCTCCCTATCTCTGTAACCTCCTCCAGCCCCTACACCCCCTCCCTATCTCTGTAGCCTCCTCCAGCCCCTACACCCCCTCCCTATCTCTGTAACCTCCTCCAGCCCCTACACCCCCTCCCTATCTCTGTAACCTCCTCCAGCCCCTACACCCCTCCCTATCTCTGTAACCTCCTCCAGCCCCTACACCCCCCCCCAATCTCTGTAACCTCCACCAGCCCCTACACCCCTCCCTATCTCTGTAACCTCCTCCAGCCCCGACACACCCTCCCTATCTCTGTAACCTCCTCCAGCCCCTACACCCCCCTCCCTATCTCTGTAACCTCCTCCAGCCCCTACACCCCCTCCCTATCTCTGTAACCTCCACCAGCCCCTACACCCCCTCCCTATCTCTGTAACCTCCTCCAGCCCCTACACCCCTCCCTATCTCTGTAACCTCCTCCAGCCCCTACACCCCCCCCCAATCTCTGTAACCTCCACCAGCCCCTACACCCCTCCCTATCTCTGTAACCTCCTCCAGCCCCGACACACCCTCCC
>NC_092732.1:2348428-2375928 GCF_047496885.1 Scyliorhinus torazame
GTTTCCCGGTGCGACGTGTCCCGGTGCGACGGTGCGACGTGTCCCGGTGCGACGTGTCCCGGTGCGATGGTGCGACATGTCCCGGTGCGACGGTGCGACGTGTCCCGGTGCGACGGTGCGGCGTGTCCCGGTGCGACGGTGCGACGTGTCCCGGTGCGACGTGTCCCGGTGCGACGGTGCGGCGTGTCCCGGTGCGACGGTGCGACGTGTTCCGGTGCGACGTGTCCCGGTGCGACGGTGCGACGTGTCCCGGTGCGACGGTGCGACGTGTCCCGGTGCAACGTGTCCCGGTGCGACGTGTGCCGGTGCAATGGTGCGACGTGTCCCGGTGCGACGGTGCGACGTGTCCCGGTGCGACGTGTCCTGGTGCGACGGTGCGACGTGTCCCGGTGCGACGTGTCCCGGTGCGACGGTGCGACGTGTCCCGGTGCGACGGTGCGACGTGTCCCCGTGCGACGGTGCGACGTGTCCCGGTGCGACGTGTCCCGGTGCGACGGTGCGACGTGTCCCGGTGCGACGGTGCGACGTGTCCCCGTGTGACGGTGCGACGTGTCCCGGTGCGACGTGTCCCGGTGCGACGTGTCCCGGTGCGACGGTGCGACGTGTCCCGGTGCGACGTGTCCCGGTGCGACGTGTCCCGGTGCGACGGTGCGACGTGTCCCGGTGCGACGTGTCCCGGTGCGACGGTGCGACGTGTCCCGGTGCGACGTGTCCCGGTGCGACGGAGCGACGTGTCCCGGTGCGACGGAGCGACGTGTCCCGGTGCGACGGTGCGACGTGTTCCGGTGCGACGGTGCGACGTGTCCCGGTGCGACGGAGCGACGTGTCCCGGTGCGACGGTGCGACGTTTCCCGGTGCGACGTGTCTCGGTGCGACGTGTCCCGGTGCGACGTGTCCCGGTGCGATGGTGCGACATGTCCCGGTGCGACGGTGCGACGTGTCCCGGTGCGACGGTGCGGCGTGTCCCGGTGCGACGGTGCGACGTGTCCCGGTGCGACGTGTCCCGGTGCGACGGTGCGGCGTGTCCCGGTGCGACGGTGCGACGTGTCCCGGTGCGACGTGTCCCGGTGCGACGGTGCGGCGTGCCCCGGTGCGACGGTGCGACGTGTTCCGGTGCGACGTGTCCCGGTGCGACGGTGCGACGTGTCCCGGTGCGACGGTGCAACGTGTCCCGGTGCGACGTGTCCCGGTGCGACGGTGCGACGTGTCCCGGTGCGACGGTGCGACGTGTCCCCGTGTGACGGTGCGACGTGTCCCGGTGCGACGTGTCCCGGTGCGACGGTGCGACGTGTCCCGGTGCGACGTGTCCCGGTGCGACGGTGCGACGTGTCCCGGTGCGACGGTGCGACGTGTCCCCGTGCGACGGTGCGACGTGTCCCGGTGCGACGTGTCCCGGTGCGACGGTGCGACGTGTCCCGGTGCGACGGTGCGACGTGTCCCCGTGTGACGGTGCGACGTGTCCCGGTGCGACGTGTCCCGGTGCGACGTGTCCCCGAGCGATGTGTCCCGGTGCGACGTGTCACGGTGCGACGGTGCGACGTGTCCCCGTGCGACGGTGCGACGTGTCCCCGTGCGACGTGTCCCGCTGCGACGGTGCGACGTGTCCCGGTGCGACGTGTCCCCGTGCGACGGTGCGACGTGTCCCGGTGCGACGTGTCCCGGTGCGATGTGTCCCGGTGCGACGTGTCCTGGTGTGACGTGTCCCGGTGCGACGGTGCGACGTGTCCCGGTGCGACGTGTCCCGGTGCGACGGTGCGACGTGTCCCGGTGCGACGTGTCCCGGTGCGACGGTGCGACGTGTCCCGGTGCGACGTGTCCTGGTGTGACGTGTCCCGGTGCGACGTGTCTCGGTGCGACGTGTCCCGGTGCGACGTGTCCTGGTGCGACGGTGCGACGTGTCACGGTGCGACGTGTCCCGGTGCGACGGAGCGACGTGTCCCGGTGCGACGGTGCGACGTGTTCCGGTGCGACGTGTCCCGGTGCGACGGAGCGACGTGTCCCGGTGCGACGTGTCCCGGTGCGACGGTGCGACGTGTCCCGGTGCGACGGTGCGACGTGTCCCGGTGCGACGGTGCGACGTGTCCCGGTGCGACGTGTCCCGGTGCGACGGTGCGACGTGTCCCGGTGCGACGTGTCCCGGTGCGACGGTGCGACGTGTCCCGGTGCGACGGTGCGACGTGTCCCGGTGCGACGGTGCGACGTGTCCCGGTGCGATGGTGCGACGTGTCGCGGTGCGACGTGTTCCGGTGCGACGGTGCGACGTGTCCCGATGCGACGTGTCCCGGTGCGACGGTGCGACGTGTCCCGGTGCGACGGTGCGACGTGTCCCGGTGCGACGGTGCGACGTGTCCCGATGCGACGTGTCCCCGTGCGACGGTGCGACGTGTCCCGGTGCGACGGTGCGACGTGTCCCGGTGCGACGGTGCGACGTGTCCCCGTGCGACGGTGCGACGTGTCCCGGTGCGACGTGTCCCGGTGCGACGTGTCCCCGAGCGATGTGTCCCGGTGCGACGTGTCACGGTGCGACGGTGTGACGTGTCCCCGTGCGACGGTGCGACGTGTCCCCGTGCGACGTGTCCCGGTGCGACGTGTCCCGGTGCGACGTGTCCCCGTGCGACGGTGCGACGTGTCCCGGTGCGACGTGTCCCCGAGCGATGTGTCCCGGTGCGACGTGTCCTGGTGTGACGTGTCCCGGTGCGACGTGTCCCCGTGCGACGTGTCCCCGTGCGACGTGTCCCTGTGCGACGTGTCCCGGTGCGACGTGTCCCGGTGCGACGGTGCGACGTGTCCCGGTGCGACGTGTCTCGGTGCGACGTGTCCCGGGGCGACGGTGCGACGTGTCCCGGTGTGACGTGTCCCGGTGCGACGTGTCCCGTTGCGACGTGTCCCGTTGCGACGGTGCGACGTGTCCCGGTGCGACGTGCCCCGGTGCGACGGTGCGACGTGTCCCGGTGCGACGTGTCCCGGTGCGACGGTGCGACGTGTCCCGGTGCGGCGTGTCCCCGTGCGACGGTGCGACGTGTCCCGGTGCGACGTGTCCCGGTGCGACGGTGCGACGTGTCCCGGTGCAACGTGTCCCGGTGCGACGGTGCGACGTGTCCCGGTGCGCCGGTGCGACGTGTCCCGGTGCGACGGTGCGACGTGTCCCGGTGCGACGTGTCCCCGTGCGACGGTGCGACGTGTCCCGGTGCGACGTGTCCCGGTGCGACGTGTCCCGGTGCGACGGTGCGACGTGTCTCGGTGCGACGTGTCCCGGTGCGACGGTGCGACGTGTCTCGGTGCGACGTGTCCCGGTGCGACGTGTCCCGGTGCGACGGTGCGACGTGTCCCGGTGCGACGGTGCGACGTGTCCCGGTGCGACGTGTCCCGGTGCGACGGTGCGACGTGTCCCGGTGCGACGGTGCGACGTGTCCCGGTGCGACGTGTCCCGGTGCGACGTGTCCCGGTGCGACGTGTCCCGGTGCGACGTGTCCCGGTGCGACGTGTCCCGGTGCGACGTGTCCCGGTGCGACGTGTCCCGGTGCGACGGTGCGACGTGTCCCGGTGCGACGTGTCCCGGTGCGACGTGTCCCGGTGCGACGTGTCCCGGTGCGACGTGACGCGGCGCGACGTGTCCCGGCGCGACGTGTCCCGGCGCGACGTGTCCCGGTGCGACGATGCGACGTGTCCCGGTGCGACGGTGCGACGTGTCCCCGTGCGACGTGTCCCGGTGCGACGTGTCCCCGTGCGACGTGTCCCGGTGCGACGTGTCCCGGTGCGACGTGTCCCGGTGCGACAGTGCGACGTGTCCCGGTGCGACGGTGCGACGTGTCCCGGTGCGACGTGTCTCGGTGCGACGGTGCGACGTGTCCCGGTGCGACGGTGCGATGTGTTCCGGTGCGACGTGTCCCGGTGCGACGTGTCGCCGTGCGACGTGTCCCGGTGCGACGGTGCGACGTATCCCGGTGCGACGTGTCCCGGTGCGACGGTGCGACGTGTCCCGGTGCGACGTGTCCCGGTGCGACGTGTCTCGGTGCGACGGTGCGACGTGTCCCGGTGCGACGTGTCTCGGTGCGACGGTGCGACGGTGCGACGTGTCCCGGTGCGACGTGTCTCGGTGCGACGGTGCGACGTGTCCCGGTGCGACGGTGCGATGTGTCCCGGTGCGACGTGTCCCGGTGCGACGTGTCTCGGTGCGACGTGTCCCGGTGCGACGGTGCGACGTGTCCCGGTGCGACGTGTCCCGGTGCGACGGTGCGACGTGTCTCGGTGCGACGTGTCCCGGTGCGACGTGTCCCGGTGCGACGTGTCCCGGTGCGACGTGTCCCGGTGCAACGAGTCCCGGTGCGACCTGTTCCGGTGCGACGTGTCCCGGTGCGATGGTGCGACGTGTCCCGGTGCGACGGTGCGACGTGTCCCGGTGCGACGGTGCGACGTGTCCCGGTGCGACGTGTCCCGATGCGATGTGTCCCGGTGCGACGTGTCCCGGTGCGACGGTGCGACGTGTCCCGGTGCGACGTGTCCCGGTGCGACGTGTCCCGGTGCGACGGTGCGACGTGTCCCGGTGCGACGTGTCCCGGTGCGACGTGTCCCGGTGCGACGGTGCGACGTGTCCCGGTGCGACGGTGCGACGTGTCCCGGTGCGACGTGTCCCGGTGCGACGGTGCGACGAGTCCCCTTGCGACGTGTCTCGGTGCGACGTGTCCCGGTGCGACGTGTCCCGGTGCGACGGTGCGACGTGTCCCGGTGCGACGTGTCCCGGTGCGACGTGTCCCGGTGCGACGTGTCCCGGTGCGACGTGTCCCGGTGCGACGGTGCGACGTGTCCCGGTGCGACGTGTCTCGGTGCGACGTGTCCCGGTGCGACGTGTCCCGGTGCGACGGTGCGACGTGTCCCGGTGCGACGTGTCCCGGTGCGACGTGTCCCGGTGCGACGTGTCCCGGTGCGACGTGTCCCCGTGCGACGTGTCCCCGTGCGACGTGTCCCGGTGCGACGGTGCGACGGTGCGACGTGTCTCGGTGCGACGGTGCGACGTGTCCCGGTGCGACGTGTCCCGGTGCGACGTGTCCCGGTGCGACGTGTCCCGGTGCGACGGTGCGACGTGTCTCGGTGCGACGTGTCTCGGTGCGACGTGTCCCGGTGCGACGTGTCCCGGTGCGACGTGTCCCGGTGCGACGGTGCGACGTGTCCCGGTGCGACGTGTCCCGGTGCGACGTGTCCCGGTGCGACGTGTCCCGGTGCGACGTGTCCCGGAGCGACGGTGCGACGGTGCGACGTGTCCCGGTGCGACGTGTCCCGGTGCGACGTGTCCCGGTGCGACGGTGCAACGTGTCCCGGTGCGACGTGTCCCGGTGCGACGGTGCGACGTGTCCCGATGCAACGTGTCTCGGTGCGACGGTGCGACGTGTCCCGGTGCGACGTGTCCCGGTGCAACGTGTCCAGGTGCGACGGAGCGACGTGTCCCGGTGCGACGGTGCGACGTGTCCCGGTGCAACGTGTCCCGGTGCGACGTGTCCCTAAGGGGGACACTAAGGGGCAATTTAGCACAGCCAATCCACCTAACCTGCACATCTTTGGACACTAAGGGCAATTTAGCACGGCCAATCCACCTAACCTGTACATCTTTGGACACTAAGGGACAATTTAGCACGGCCAATCCACCTAACCTGTACATCTTTGGACACTAAGGGACAATTTAGCACGGCCAATCCACCTAACCTGCACATCTTTGGACACTAAGGGACAATTTAGCACGGCCAATCCACCTAACCTGCACATCTTTGGACACTAAGGGACAATTTAGCACGGCCAATCCACCTAACCTGTACATCTTTGGACACTAAGGGGCAATTTAGCACGGCCAATCCACCTAACCTGCACATCTTTGGACACTAAGGGACAATTTAGCACGGTCAATCCACCTAACCTGCGCATCTTTGGACACTAAGGGACAATTTAGCACGGTCAATCCACCTAACCTGCACATCTTTGGACACTAAGGGACAATTTAGCACAGCCAATCCACCTAACCTGCACATCTTTGGACACTAAGGGACAATTTAGCACGGCCAATCCACCTAACCTGCACATCTTTAGACACTAAGGGGCAATTTAGCACGGCCAATCCACCTAACCTGCACATCTTTGGACACTAAGGGGCAATTTAGCGCGGCCAATCCACCTAACCTGCACATCTTTGGACACTAAAGGGACAATTTACCACGGCCAATCCACCTAACCTGCACATCTTTGGACACTAAGGGACAATTTAGCACGGTCAATCCACCTAACCTGTACATCTTTGGACACTAAGGGGCAATTTAGCCCGGCCAATCCACCTAACCCGCACATCTTTGGACACTAAGGGACAATTTAGCACGGTCAATCCACCTAACCTGCACATCTTTGGACACTAAGGGACAATTTAGCACGGCCAATCCATCTAACCCGCACATCTTTGGACACTAAGGGACAATTTAGCCCGGCCAATCCACCTAACCCGCACATCTTTGGACACTAAGGGACAATTTAGCACGACCAATCCATCTAACCCGCACATCTTTGGACACTAAGGGACAATTTAGCACGGCCAATCCACCTAACCTGCACATCTTTGGACACTAAGAGACAATTTAGCACGGCCAATCCACCTAACCTGACCAAGCATGTGGATGAAGGTAAAGCAGTGGATGTAGTGTACATGGATTTTAGTAAGGCATTTGATAAAGTTCCCCATGGTAGGCTTCTGCACAAAGTAAGGAGGCATGGGATAGTGGGAAATTTGGCCAGTTGGATAACAAACTGGCTAACCGATAGAAGTCAGAGAGTGGTGGTGGATGGCAAATATTCAGCCTGGATCCCAGTTACCAGTGGTGTACCGCAGGGATCAGTTCTGGGTCCTCTGCTGTTTGTGATTTTCATTAATGACTTGGATGAGGGAGTTGAAGGGTGGGTCAGTAAATTTGCAGACGATACGAAGATTGGTGGAGTTGTGGATAGTAAGGAGGGCTGTTGTCGGCTGCAAAGAGACATAGATAGGATGCAGAGCTGGGCTGAGAAGTGGCAGATGGAGTTTAACCCTGAAAAGTGTGAGGTTGTCCATTTTGGAAGGACAAATATGAATGCGGAATACAGGGTTAACGGTAGAGTTCTTGGCAATGTGGAGGAGCAGAGAGACCTTGGGGTCGATGTTCATACATCTTTGAAAGTTGCCACTCAAGTGGATAGAGCTGTGAAGAAGGCCTATGGTGTGCTCGCGTTCATTAACAGAGGGATTGAATTTAAGAGCCGTGAGGTGATGATGCAGCTGTACAAAACTTTGGTAAGGCCACATTTGGAGTACTGTGTACAGTTCTGGTCGCCTCATTTTAGGAAGGATGTGGAAGCTCTGGAAAAGGTGCAAAGAAGATTTACCAGGATGTTGCCTGGAATGGAGAGTAGGTCTTACGAGGAAAGGTTGAGGGTGCTAGGCCTTTTCTCATTAGAGCGGAGAAGGATGAGGGGCGACTTGATAGAGGTTTATAAGATGATCAGGGGAATAGATAGAGTAGACAGTCAGAGACTTTTTCCCCAGGTGGAACACACCATTACAAGGGGACATAAATTTAAGGTGAAAGGCGGAAGATATAGCAGGGATATCAGAGATAGGTTCTTTACCCAGAGAGTAGTGGGGGCATGGAATGCACTGCCTGTGGAAGTAGTTGAGTCGGAAACATTAGGGACCTTCAAGCAGCTGTTGGATAGGTACATGGATTACGGGAAAATGATATAGTGTAGATTTATTTGTTCTCAAGGGCAGCACGGTAGCATTGTGGATAGCACAATTGCTTCACAGATCCATGGTCCCAGGTTCGATTCCGGCTTGGGTAACTGTCTGTGCGGAGTCTGCACGTCCTCCCCGTGTCTGCGTGGGTTTCCTCCGGGTGCTCCGGTTTCCTCCCACAATCCAAAGATGTGCGGGTTAGGTGAATTGGCCAATGATAAATTGCCCTTAATGTCCAAATTGCCCTTGGTGTTGGGTGGAAGTGTTGAGTTTGGGTAGGGTGCTCTTTCCAAGAGCCGGTGCAGACTCAAAGGGGCGAATGGCCTCCTTCTGCACTGTAAATTCAATGATAATCTATGATTAATCTCGGACAAAGGTTCGGCACAACATCGTGGGCCGAAGGGCCTGTTCTGTGCTGTATTTTCTATGTTCGATGTTCTATCTTTGGACTCTAAGGGACAATTTAACACGGCCAATCCACCTAACCTGCACATCTTTGGACACTGAGGGACAATTTAACACGGCCAATCCACCTAACCTGCACATCTTTGGACACTGAGGGGCAATTTAGCACGGCCAATCCACCTAACCTGCACATCTTTGGACACTAAGGGACAATTTAGCACGGCCAATCCACCTAACCTGTACATCTTTGGACACTGAGGGACAATTTAACACGGCCAATCCACCTAACCTGCACATCTTTGGACACTAAGGGACAATTTAGCACAGTCAATCCACCTAACCTGCACATCTTTGGACACTAAGGGACAATTTAGCACAGTCAATCCACCTAACCTGTACATCTTTGGACACTGAGGGACAATTTAACACGGCCAATCCACCTAACCTGCACATCTTTGGACACTAAGGGACAATTTAGCACAGTCAATCCACCCAACCTGCACATCTTTGGACACTAAGGGACAATTTAACACGGCCAATCCACCTAACCTGCACATCTTTGGACACTAAGGGACAATTTAGCACGGCCAATCCACCTAACCTGCACATCTTTGGACACTGAGGGACAATTTAGCACGGCCAATCCACCTAACCTGCACATCTTTGGACACTAAGAGACAATTTAACACGGCCAATCCACCTAACCTGCACATCTATGGACACTGAGGGACAATTTAACACGGCCAATCCACCTAACCTGCACATCTTTGGACTGTGGGAGGAAACCGGAGCACCCGGAGGAAACCCACGCACACACGGGGAGGACGTGCAGACTCCACACAGACAGTGACCCAAGCCGGGAATCGAACCCGTGACCCTGGAGCTGTGAAGCCAGAGAGCTAACCACTGTGCTACAGTGCTGCCCACATAATAATGATCGTTTATTGTCAATGTGTTGGATGAATTGTGACCCATTGTGGCGTGTCCCAGTGCAACGCATCCCACTGAACCACGGCCCAGTGCGCCAGGTCCCAGTGCGCCAGGTCTCAGTGCGCCAGGTCTCAGTGCGCCAGGTCCCAGTGCGCCAGGTCCCAGTGGAGCGTTCCGCAGTGTTGAGTACCCCCGCGCACTGTGGCCCAGTGGACGGACTGCACTGGGGACTAGTTTCCTGCGCACACACTGTTTAATCTGACCCTGACAATAGGAGCCTCTGGAACTGTTCCTGGTTTTCCTGGCTCTGCCTTTATCCATTTCCTCCGTGTATTTTGTACTGTGGTCTCCATGGGAACGATGGGTTGAAGCTGACGATGATGTCAGGGAACATTCTGAGATTTTCACTCGATCTCCACCCGGCAGAGAAATGGGGAAAGATTCTCGTTCTCACGGCCAAACCCAGGGATTGAACCCCCCGCTTCCCGGTGACCCTGTGGAATTCTCCACCGCAGAACGGGTTTGGAGGGCAGGTCGCTGAATTTAAGGAAGGCGATAGGCTTCTGAACTCTCACGGGGTCGAGGGGTACGGGGAGCGCCCGGGGAGCGTGATGCTCAGATAAAGGATCACCCCACGGTCATATCCAATGCTCGAAGGGCGAAGTGGCCGACCTCCTGCTCCTGTCTACTCCGTTTCTGTCTCTCTCTCTTACTCTGGCCCTCTGACACCATCACCGACCCTCTGACCCCCATCACTCACCCTCTGACCCCATCACTGACCCACTGACTCCATCACCGACCCTCTGACTCCATCACCGACCCTCTGACTCCATCACTGACCTTCTGACCCCATCACTGACCCTCTGACCCCCATCGCTAACCCTCTGACTCCATCTCTGACCCCATCATTGACCCTCTGACTCCATCACTGACCCTCTGACCCCATCACCGACCCTCTGACCCCATCACTGACCCTCTGACCCCATCACTGACCCTCTGACCCCATCACTGACCCTCTGACCACATCACTGACCCTCTGAACCGGTCACTGACCCTCTGACCTCATCACTGACCCTCTAACCCCATCACTGACCCTCTGACCCCATCATGGGCCCTCTGACCTCATCACTAACCCTTGACCCCATCACTGACCCTCTGACTCCATCACTGACCCTCTGACCCCATCACCGACACAGTGACCCCATCACTGACCCTCTGACGCCATCATTGACCCTCGGACCCCATCACTGACCCTCTGACCCCATCACTGTCCCTCTGACCCCATCACTGACCCTCTGACCCCATCACTGTCCCTCTGACCCCATCACTTACTCGCTGGCCCCATCACTGACCCTCTGACCCCATCACTGACCCTCTGACTGCATCACTGACCCTCTGACCTGATCACTGACCCTCTGACCTGATCACTGACCCTTTGACCTCATCACTGAACCTCTGACCCCATCAATGACCCTCTGACCCCATTACTGACACTCTGACTCCATCAATGACCCTCTGACCCCATTACTGACCCTCTGACCCCATCACTGACCCTCTGACCCCATCCCCGACACTCTGACCCCATCAAGGGCCATCTGACCCCATCACTGACCCTCTGACCCCATCACTGACCCTATGACCCCATCACTGACCCTCCAACCCCATCACTGACCCTCTGACCTGATCACTGACCCTCTGACCCCATCACTGACCCCCTGAACCCATCAATGACCCTCTGACCCCATCACTGACCCTCTGACCCCATCACTGACCCTCTGACCCCATCACTGACCCTCTGACCTGATCACTGACCCTCTGACCCCATCACTGACCCCCTGAACCCATCACTGACCCTCTGGCCCCATCACTGACCCTCTGATCCCATCACTGACCCTCTGGCCCCATCAAGGGCCATCTGACCCCATCACTGACCCTCTGACCCCATCACTGAACCTCTGACCTGATTGCTGACCCTCTGACCCCATCACTGACCCTCTGACCCCATCAATGACCCTCTGACTCCATCACTGACCCTCTGACCCCCATTCCTGACCCACTAACCCCATCACTGACCCTCTGACCCCATCATGGGCCCTCTGACCTCATCACTAACCCTTGACCCCATCAGTGACCCTCTGACTCCATCACTGACCCTCTGACCCCATCACTGACACAGTGACCCCATCACTGACCCTCTGACCACATCACTGACCCTCTGACCCGGTCACTGACCATCTGACCCCATCACTGACCCTCTAACCCCATCACTGACACTCTGACCCCCATCACTGGCCTTCTGACCCCCATTCCTGACCCACTGACCCCATCACTGACCCTCTGATCCCATCATGGGCCCTCTGACCTCATCACTAACCCTTGACCCCATCACTGACCCTCTGACTCCATCACTGACCCTCTGACCCCATCACTGACACAGTGACCCCATCACTGACCCTGTGACGCCATCATTGACCCTCGGACCCAATCACTGACCCTCTGATCCCATCACTGTCCCTCTGACCCCATCAATGACCTTCTGACCCCATCACTGACCCTGTCACTCCATCACTGACCCTCTGACCCCCATCGCTAACCCTGTGACCCCATCACTGACCCTCTGACTGCATCACTGACCCTCTGACCTGATCACTGACCCTCTGACCCCATCACTGACACGCTGACCCCATCACTGATACTCTGACCCCATCACTGACCCTCTGACCCCATCACTGACACTCTGACCCTATCACTGATACTCTGACCCCATCACTGACACTCTAACACCATCACTGACCCTCTGACCTGATCACTGACCCTCTGACCCCATCATTGACCCTCGGACCCCATCACTGACCCTCTGACCCCATCACTGACCCTCTGGCCCCATCACTTACCCTCTGGCCACATCACTGACCCTCTGACCCCATCACTGACCCTCTGGCCCCATCACTGACCCTCTGACTGCATCACTGACCCTCTGACCTGATCACTGACCCTCTGACCCCATCACTGACACTCTGACCCTATCACTGATACTCTGACCCCATCACTGACACTCTAACCCAATCACTGATCCTCTGACCTGATCACTGACCCTCTGACCCCATCACTGACCCTCTGACCCCATCAATGACCCTCTGACCCCATTACTGACACTCTGACTCCATCACTGACCCTCTGGCCCCATCACTGACCCTCTGACCCCATCAAGGGCCATCTGACCCCATCACTGACCCTCTGACCCCATCAAGGGCCATCTGACCCCATCACTGAAACTCTGACCCCATCACTGACCCTCTGACCCCATCACTGACCCTCTGACCCCATCACTGCCCCTCTGGCCCCATCACTGACCCTCTGACCCCATCACTGACCCTCTGACCCCATCACTGCCCCTCTGGCCCAATCACTGACCCTCTGATCCCAACACTGACCCTCTGGCCCCATCAAGGGCAATCTGACCCCATCACTGACCCTCTGACCCCACCACTGACCCTCTGACTCCATCACTGACCCACTGCCACCATCACTGACACTCTGGCCCCATCACTGACACTCTGACCCCATCACTGAACCTCTGACCTGATCGCTGACCCTCTGACCCCATCACTGACCCTCTGACCCCATCAATGACCCTCTGACTCCATCACTGACCCACTGGCCCCATTACTGACCCACTGACCCCATCACTGACCCTCTGACCCCATCACTAACCGTCTGACCCCATCACTAACCCTCTGACCCCATCACTGACCCTCTGACCTGATCACTGACCCTCTGACCCCATCGCTGGCACTCTGACCCCATCACTGACCCTCTGAACTGATCACTGACCCTCTGACACCGTCACTGACCCTCTGACCCCATCAATGACCCTCTGACTCCATCACTGACCCTCTGACCCCATCACTGACCCTCTGACCCCATCACTGACCCTCTGACCCCATCACTGACCCTCTGACACCATCACTGACCCTCTGACCCCATCACTGACCCTCTGACCCCATCAATGACCCTCTGACTCCATCACTGACCTTCTGACCTGATCACTGACCCTCTGACCCCATCACTGACCCTCTGACCCCATCACTGACCGTCTGACACCATCACTGACCCTCTGCCCCCATCACTGACCCTCTGACCCCATCACTGACCCTCTGACCCCATCACTGACCCTCTGACCCCATCACTGACCCTGTGACCCCATCACTGACCCTCTGACCCCATCACTGGCCCTCTGACCCCATCACTAACCGTCTGACCCCATCACTAACCCTCTGACCCCATCACTGACCCTCTGACCTGATCACTGACCCTCTGACCCCATTGCTGACACTCTGATCCCATCATTGACCCTCTGAACTGATCACTGACCCTCTGACCCCATCACTGACACAGTGACCCCATCACTGACCCTCTGACCATATCACTGACCCTCTGACCCGTTCACTGACCCTCTGACCCCATCACTGACCCTCTAACCCCATCACTGACACTCTGACCCCCATCACTGGCCTTCTGACCCCCATTCCTGACCCACTGACCCCATCACTGACCCTCTGACCTGATCACTGACCCTCTGACCCCATCACTGACCCCCTGAACCCATCAATGACCCTCTGACCCCATCACTGACCCTCTGACCCCATCACTGACCCTCTGACCTGATCACTGACCCTCTGACCTGATCACTGACCCTCTGACCCCATCACTGACCCCCTGAACCCATCACTGACCCTCTGGCCCCATCACTGACCCTCTGATCCCATCACTGACCCTCTGGCCCCATCAAGGGCCATCTGACCCCATCACTGACCCTCTGACACCATCACTGACCCTCTGACTCCATCACTGAACCTCTGACCTGATCGCTGACCCTCTGACCCCATCAATGACCCTCTGACTCCATCACTGACCCTCTGACCCCCATTCCTGACCCACTGACCCCATCACTGACCGTCTGACCCCATCATGGGCCCTCTGACCTCATCACTAACCCTTGACCCCATCACTGACCCTCTGACTCCATCACTGACCCTCTGACCCCATCACTGACACAGTGATCCCATCACTGACCCTCTGACCACATCACTGACCCTCTGACCCGGTCACTGACCCTCTGACCCCATCACTGACCCTCTAACCCCATCACTGACACTCTGACCCCCATCACTGGCCTTCTGACCCCCATTCCTGACCCACTGACCCCATCACTGACCCTCTGACCCCATCATGGGCCCTCTGACCTCATCACTAACCCTTGACCCCATCATTGACCCTCTGACTCCATCACTGACCCTCTGACCCCATCACTGACACAGTGACCCCATCACTGACCCTGTGACGCCATCATTGACCCTCGGACCCAATCACTGACCCTCTGATCCCATCACTGTCCCTCTGACCCCATCACTGACCTTCTGACCCCATCACTGACCCTGTCACTCCATCACTGACCCTCTGACCCCCATCGCTAACCCTCTGACCCCATCACTGACCCTCTGACTGCATCACTGACCCTCTGACCTGATCACTGGCCCTCTGACCCCATCACTGACACGCTGACCCCATCGCTGATACTCTGACCCCATCACTGACCCTCTGACCCCATCACTGACACTCTGACCCTATCACTGATACTCTGACCCCATCACTGACACTCTAACACCATCACTGACCCTCTGACCTGATCACTGACCCTCTGACCCCATCATTGACCCTCGGACCCCATCACTGACCCTCTGACCCCATCACTGACCCTCTGGCCCCATCACTTACCCTCTGGCCCCATCACTGACCCTCTGACCCCATCACTGACCCTCTGGCCCCATCACTGACCGTCTGACTGCATCACTGACCCTCTGACCTGATCACTGACCCTCTGACCCCATCACTGACACTCTGACCCTATCACTGATACTCTGACCCCATCACTGACACTCTAACCCAATCACTGATCCTCTGACCTGATCACTGACCCTCTGACCCCATCACTGACCCTCTGACCCCATCAATGACCCTCTGACCCCATTACTGACACTCTGACTCCATCACTGACCCTCTGGCCCCATCACTGACCCTCTGACCCCATCAAGGGCCATCTGACCCCATCACTGACCCTCTGACCCCATCAAGGGCCATCTGACCCCATCACTGAACCTCTGACCCCATCACTGACCCTCTGACCCCATCACTGACCCTCTGACCCCATCACAGCCCCTTTGGCCCCATCACTGACCCTCTGACCCCATCACTGCCCCTCTGGCCCAATCACTGACCCTCTGATCCCAACACTGACCCTCTGGCCCCATCAAGGGCCATCTGACCCCATCACTGAACCTCTGACCCCATCACTGACCCTCTGACCCCATCACTGACCCTCTGACCCCATCACAGCCCCTTTGGCCCCATCACTGACCCTCTGACCCCATCACTGCCCCTCTGGCCCAATCACTGACCCTCTGATCCCATCACTGACCCACTGCCCCCATCACTGACACTCTGACCCCATCACTGACACTCTGACCCCATCACTGAACCTCTGACCTGATCGCTGACCCTCTGACCCCATCACTGACCCTCTGACCCCATCAATGACCCTCTGACTCCATCACTGACCCACTGGCCCCATTACTGACCCACTGACCCCATCACTGACCCTCTGACCCCATCACTAACCGTCTGACCCCATCACTAACCCTCTGACCCCATCACTGACCCTCTGACCTGATCACTGACCCTCTGACCCCATCGCTGACACTCTGACCCCATCACTGACCCTCTGAACTGATCACTGACCCTCTTACCCCGTCACTGACCCTCTGACCCCATCAATGACCCTCTGACCCCATCAATGACCCTCTGACTCCATCACTGACCCTCTGACCCCATCACTGACCCTCTGACCCCATCACTGACCCTCTGACACCATCACTGACCCTCTGACCCCATCACTGACCCTCTGACCACATCAATGACCCTCTGACTCCATCACTGAACTTCTGACCCCAACACTGACCCTCTGACCCCATCACTGACCCTCTGACCCCATCACTGACCGTCTGACACCATCACTGACCCTCTGACCCCATCACTGACCCTCTGACCCCATCACTGACCCTCTGACCCCATCACTGACCCTCTGACCCCATCACTGACCCTCTGACCCCATCACTGGCCCTCTGACCCCATCACTAACCGTCTGACCCCATCACTAACCCTCTGACCCCATCACTGACCCTCTGACCTGATCACTGACCCTCTGACCCCATTGCTGACACTCTGATCCCATCATTGACCCTCTGAACTGATCACTGACCCTCTGACCCCATCACTGACCCTCTGACCCCATCACTGACCCTCTGACCCAATCACTGACCCTCTGACCCCATCACTAACCGTCTGACACCATCACTGACCCTCTGACCCCATCACTGACCCTCTGACCTGATCACTGACCCTCTGACCCCATCGCTGACATTCTGACCCCAGCACTGACCCTCTGAACTGATCACTGACCCTCTGACCCCATCACTGACCCTCTGACCCCATCAATGACCCTCTGACTCCATCACTGACCCTCTGACCCCATCACTGACCCTCTGACCCCATCAATGACCCTCTGACTCCATCACTGGCCCCCTGACCCCATCACTGACTCTCTGACCCCATCAATGACCCTCTGACTCCATCACTGACCCTCTGACACCATCACTGACCCTCTGGCCCCATCACTGACCCTCTGACCCCATCACTGACCTTCTGACCCCATCACTGACACTCTGGCCCCATCACTGACCCTCTGACCCCATCACTGACCCTCTGACGCCATCACTGACCCTCTGACCCCATTAATGACCCTCTGACTCCATCACTGAACTTCTGACCCCATCACTGACCCTCTGACCCCATCACTGACCCTCTGACTCCATCACTGACCCTCTGACCCCATCAATGACCCTCTGACCTCATTACTGAACCACTGACCCCATCACTGACCCTCTGACCCCATCACTGACCCTCCGACCCCATCACTGACCCTCTGACCCCATCAATGACCCTCTGACTCCATTACTGACCCTCTGACCCCATCACTGACCCTCTGACCCCATCACTGACCCTCTGACCCCATCAGTGACCCTCTGACTCCATCACTGACCCTCTGACCCCATCACTGGCCCTCTGACCCCATCACTGACCCTCTGACCTCATCACTGACCCTCTGACCCCATTACTGACCCTCTGACCTCATCACTGACCCTCTGACCCCATCAGTGACTCTCTGACCGCATCGTTGACCCTCTGACCCCACCACTGACCCTCTGAGTCTATCACTGACACTCTGACCCCATCATTGACCCCCTGACCCCACCACTGACCCTCTGACCCCGTCACTGACCCTCTGACCCTATGACTGAACCTCTGACCCCATCACTGACCCTCTGACCCCATCATGGGCCCTCTGACCTCATCACTAACCCTTGACCCCATCACTGACCCTCTAGCTCCATCACTGACCCTCTGACCCCATCACTGACACAGTGACCCCATCACTGACACTCTGACGTGATCACTGACCCTCTGACCCCATCATTGACCCTCGGACCCCATCACTGACCCTCTGGCCCTATCACTGACCCTCTGACCCATCACTGACCCTCTGACTGCATCACTGACCCTCTGACGTGATCACTGACCCTCTGACCCCATCACTGACACTCTGATCCCATCACTGATACTCTGACCCCATCACTGACACTCTAACCCCATCACTGACCCTCTGACCTGATCACTGACCCTCTGACCCCATCACTGACCCTCTGACCCCATCAAAGACCCTCTGACTCCATCACTGACCCTCTGACACCATCACTGACCCTCTGACCCCATCACTGACCCTCTGATCCCATCACTGACTCTCTGACCACATCACTGACCCTCTTTCACCATCACTGACCCTCTGACCCCATCACTGACCCTCTGGCCCCATCACTGACCCTCTGGCCCCATCACTGACCCTCTGACCCCATCACTGACCCTCTCACTCCATCACTGACCCTCTGATCCCATCACTGACCCTCTGGCCCCATCACTGACCCTCTGGCCCCATCACTGACCCTCTGACCCCATCACTGACACTCTGACCCCATCACTGGCCCTCTGACCCCATCAAGGGCCCTCTGACCTCATCACAAACCCTTGACCCCATCAGTGACCCTCTGACTCCATCACTGACCCTCTGACCCCATCACTGACACAGTGACCCCATCACTGACCCTCTGACCACATCACTGACCCTCTGACCAGGTCACTGACCCTCTGACCCCATCACTGACTCTCTAACCCCATCACTGACACTCTGACCCCCATCACTGGCCTTCTGACCCCCATTCCAGACCCACTGACCCCATCACTGACCCTCTGACCCCATCATGGGCCCTCTGACCTCATCACTAACCCTTGACCCCATCACTGACCATCTGACTCCATCACTGACCCTCTGACCCCATCACTGACCCTGTGACGCCATCATTGACCCTCGGACCCAATCACTGACCCTCTGATCCCATCACTGTCCCTCTGACCCATCACTGACCTTCTGACCCCATCACTGACCCTGTCACTCCATCACTGACCCTCTGACCCCCATCGCTAACCCTCTGACCCCATCAATGACCCTCTGACTCCATCACTGACCCTCTGACACCATCACTGACCCTCTGACCCCATCACTGACCTTCTGATCCCATCACTGACACTCTGGCCCCATCACTGACCCTCTGACCCCATCACTGACCCTCTGACGCCATCACTGTCCCTCTGACCCCATCACTGACCTTCTGACCCCATCACTGACCCTGTCACTCCATCACTGACCCTCTGACCCCCATCGCTAACCCTCTGACCCCATCACTGACCCTCTGACTGCATCACTGACCCTCTGACCTGATCACTGACCCTCTGACCCCATCACTGACACGCTGACCCCATCACTGATACTCTGACCCCATCACTGACCCTCTGACCCCATCACTGACACTCTGACCCTATCACTGATACTCTGACCCCATCACTGACACTCTAACACCATCACTGACCCTCTGACCTGATCACTGACCCTCTGACCCCATCATTGACCCTCGGACCCCATCACTGACCCTCTGACCCCATCACTGACCCTCTGGCCCCATCACTTACCCTCTGGCCCCATCACTGACCCTCTGACCCCATCACTGACCCTCTGGCCCCATCACTGACCGTCTGACTGCATCACTGACCCTCTGACCTGATCACTGACCCTCTGACCCCATCACTGACACTCTGACCCTATCACTGATACTCTGACCCCATCACTGACACTCTAACCCAATCACTGATCCTCTGACCTGATCACTGACCCTCTGACCCCATCACTGACCCTCTGACCCCATCAATGACCCTCTGACCCCATTACTGACACTCTGACTCCATCACTGACCCTCTGGCCCCATCACTGACCCTCTGACCCCATCAAGGGCCATCTGACCCCATCACTGACCCTCTGACCCCATCAAGGGCCATCTGACCCCATCACTGAACCTCTGACCCCATCACTGACCCTCTGACCCCATCACTGACCCTCTGACCCCATCACAGCCCCTTTGGCCCCATCACTGACCCTCTGACCCCATCACTGCCCCTCTGGCCCAATCACTGACCCTCTGATCCCAACACTGACCCTCTGGCCCCATCAAGGGCCATCTGACCCCATCACTGACCCTCTGACCCCACCACTGACCCTCTGACTCCATCACTGACCCACTGCCCCCATCACTGACACTCTGACCCCATCACTGACACTCTGACCCCATCACTGAACCTCTGACCTGATCGCTGACCCTCTGACCCCATCACTGACCCTCTGACCCCATCAATGACCCTCTGACTCCATCACTGACCCACTGGCCCCATTACTGACCCACTGACCCCATCACTGACCCTCTGACCCCATCACTAACCGTCTGACCCCATCACTAACCCTCTGACCCCATCACTGACCCTCTGACCTGATCACTGACCCTCTGACCCCATCGCTGACACTCTGACCCCATCACTGACCCTCTGAACTGATCACTGACCCTCTGACCCCGTCACTGACCCTCTGACCCCATCAATGACCCTCTGACTCCATCACTGACCCTCTGACCCCATCACTGACCCTCTGACCCCATCACTGACCCTCTGACCCCATCACTGACCCTCTGACCCCATCAATGACCCTCTGACTCCATCACTGAACTTCTGACCCCAACACTGACCCTCTGACCCCATCACTGACCCCCTGACCCCATCACTGACCGTCTGACACCATCACTGACCCTCTGACCCCATCACTGACCCTCTGACCCCATCACTGACCCTCTGACCCCATCACTGACCCTCTGACCCCATCACTGACCCTCTGACCCCATCACTGGCCCTCTGACCCCATCACTAACCGTCTGACCCCATCACTAACCCTCTGACCCCATCACTGACCCTCTGACCTGATCACTGACCCTCTGACCCCATTGCTGACACTCTGATCCCATCATTGACCCTCTGAACTGATCACTGACCCTCTGACCCCATCACTGACCCTCTGACCCATCACTGACCCTCTGACCCCATCACTGACCCTCTGACCCCATCACTAACCGTCTGACCCCATCACTGACCCTCTGACCCCATCACTGACCCTCTGACCTGATCACTGACCCTCTGACCCCATCGCTGACATTCTGACCCCAGCACTGACCCTCTGAACTGATCACTGACCCTCTGACCCCATCACTGACCCTCTGACCCCATCAATGACCCTCTGACTCCATCACTGACCCTCTGACCCCATCACTGACCCTCTGACCCCATCAATGACCCTCTGACTCCATCACTGGCCCTCTGACCCCATCACTGACTCTCTGACCCCATCAATGACCTTCTGACTCCATCACTGACCCTCTGACACCATCACTGACCCTCTGGCCCCATCACTGACCCTCTGACCCCATCACTGACCTTCTGACCCCATCACTGACACTCTGGCCCCATCACTGTCCCTCTGACCCCATCACTGACCCTCTGACGCCATCACTGACCCTCTGACCCCATTAATGACCCTCTGACTCCATCACTGACCTTCTGACCCCATCACTGACCCTCTGACCCCATCACTGACCCTCTGACTCCATCACTGACCCTCTGACCCCATCAATGACCCTCTGACCTCATTACTGAACCACTGACCCCATCACTGACCCTCTGACCCCATCACTGACCCTCCGACCCCATCACTGACCCTCTGACCCCATCAATGACCCTCTGACTCCATTACTGACCCTCTGACCCCATCACTGACCCTCTGACCCCATCACTGACCCTCTGACCCCATCACTGACCCTCTGACTCCATCACTGACCCTCTGACCCCATCACTGACCCTCTGACCCCATCACTGACCCTCTGGCCACATCACCGACCCTCAGACTCCATTACTGACACTCTGACACCCATCACTGGCCCTCTGACCCCATCACTGACCCTCTGACCTCATCACTGACCCTCTGACCCCATTACTGACCCTCTGACCTCATCACTGACCCTCTGACCCCATCAGTGACTCTCTGACCGCATCGTTGACCCTCTGACCCCACCACTGACCCTCTGAGTCTATCACTGACACTCTGACCCCATCATTGACCCCCTGACCCCACCACTGACCCTCTGACCCCGTCACTGACCCTCTGACCCTATGACTGAACCTCTGACCCCATCACTGACCCTCTGACCCCATCATGGGCCCTCTGACCTCATCACTAACCCTTGACCCCATCACTGACCCTCTAGCTCCATCACTGACCCTCTGACCCCATCACTGACACAGTGACCCCATCACTGACACTCTGACGTGATCACTGACCCTCTGACCCCATCATTGACCCTCGGACCCCATCACTGACCCTCTGGCCCTATCACTGACCCTCTGACCCATCACTGACCCTCTGACTGCATCACTGACCCTCTGACGTGATCACTGACCCTCTGACCCCATCACTGACACTCTGATCCCATCACTGATACTCTGACCCCATCACTGACACTCTAACCCCATCACTGACCCTCTGACCTGATCACTGACCCTCTGACCCCATCACTGACACTCTGACCCCATCACTGACACTCTAACCCCATCACTGACCCTCTGACCTGATCACTGACCCTCTGACCCTATCACTGACCCTCTGACCCCATCAAAGACCCTCTGACTCCATCACTGACCCTCTGACACCATCACTGACCCTCTGACCCCATCACTGACCCTCTGATCCCATCACTGACTCTCTGACCCCATCACTGACCCTCTTTCACCATCACTGACCCTCTGACCCCATCACTGACCCTCTGGCCCCATCACTGACCCTCTGGCCCCATCACTGACCCTCTGACCCCATCACTGACCCTCTCACTCCATCACTGACCCTCTGATCCCATCACTGACCCTCTGGCCCCATCACTGACCCTCTGGCCCCATCACTGACCCTCTGACCCCATCACTGACACTCTGACCCCATCACTGGCCCTCTGACCCCATCAAGGGCCCTCTGACCTCATCACAAACCCTTGACCCCATCAGTGACCCTCTGACTCCATCACTGACCCTCTGACCCCATCACTGACACAGTGACCCCATCACTGACCCTCTGACCACATCACTGACCCTCTGACCAGGTCACTGACCCTCTGACCCCATCACTGACCCTCTAACCCCATCACTGACACTCTGACCCCCATCACTGGCCTTCTGACCCCCATTCCTGACCCACTGACCCCATCACTGACCCTCTGACCCCATCATGGGCCCTCTGACCTCATCACTAACCCTTGAACCCATCACTGACCATCTGACTCCATCACTGACCCTCTGACCCCATCACTGACCCTGTGACGCCATCATTGACCCTCGGACCCAATCACTGACCCTCTGATCCCATCACTGTCCCTCTGACCCATCACTGGCCTTCTGACCCCCATTCCTGACCCACTGACCCCATCACTGACCCACTGACCCCATCATGGGCCCTCTGACCTCATCACTAACCCTTGAACCCATCACTGACCATCTGACTCCATCACTGACCCTCTGACCCCATCACTGACCCTGTGACGCCATCATTGACCCTCGGACCCAATCACTGACCCTCTGATCCCATCACTGTCCCTCTGACCCATCACTGACCTTCTGACCCCATCACTGACCCTGTCACTCCATCACTGACCCTCTGACCCCCATCGCTAACCCTCTGACCCCATCAATGACCCTCTGACTCCATCACTGACCCTCTGACACCATCACTGACCCTCTGACCCCATCACTGACCTTCTGATCCCATCACTGACACTCTGGCCCCATCACTGACCCTCTGACCCCATCACTGACCCTCTGACGCCATCACTGACCCTCTGACCCCATTAATGACCCTCTGACTCCATCACTGACCTTCTGACCCCATCACTGACCCTCTGACTCCATCACTGACCCTCTGACCCCATCACTGACCCTCTGACCTCATTACTGACCCACTGACCCCATCACTGACCCTCTGACCCCATCACTGACCCTCCAACCCCATCACTGGCCCTCTGACCCCATCAATGACCCTCTGACTCCATTACTGACCCTCTGATCCCATCACTGACCCTCTGACCCCATCACTGACCCTCTGACCCCATCAGTGACCCTCTGACTCCATCACTGACCCTCTGACCCCATCACTGACCCTCTGACCCCATCACTGACCCTCTGACCACATCACCGACCCTCTGGGCACATCACCGACCGTCTGACTCCATTACTGACACTCTGACCCCCATCACTGGCCCTCTGACTGCATCACTGAACCTCTGACCCCATTACTGACCCTCTGACCTCATCACTGACCCTCTGACCCCATCAGTGACTCTCTGACCGCATCGTTGACCCTCTGACCCCACCACTGACCCTCTGAGTCTATCACTGACACTCTGACCCCATCATTGACCCTCTGACCTGATCACTGACCCTCTGACCCCATCATGGGCCCTCTGACCTCATCACTAACCCTTGACCCCATCACTGACCCTCTGGCTCCATCACTGACCCTCTGACCCCATCACTGACACAGTGACCCCATCACTGACACTCTGACCTGATCACTGACCCTCTGACCCCATCATTGACCCTCGGACCCCATCACTGACCCTCTGGCCCCATCACTGACCCTCTGACCCATCACTGACCCTCTGACTGCATCACTGACCCTCTGACCTGATCACTGACCCTCTGACCCCATCACTGACCCTCTGGCCCCATCACTGACCCTCTGGCCCCATCACTGACCCTCTGACCCCATCACTGACACTCTGATCCCATCACTGATACTCTGACCCCATCACTGACACTCTAACCCCATCACTGACCCTCTGACCCCATCACTGACCCTCTGACCCCATCACTGACCCTCTGGCCCCATCACTGACCCTCTGGCCCCATCACTGACCCTCTGACCCCATCACTGACACTCTGACCCCATCACTGACACTCTGACCCCATGACTGAACCTCTGACCTGATCGCTGACCCTCTGACCCCATCACTGACCCTCTGACCCCATCAATGACCCTCTGACTCCATCACTGACCCTCTGACCCCATCACTGACACAGTGACCCCATCACTGACCCTCTGACCCCATCACTGACCCTCTGGCCACATCACCGACCCTCTGACTCCATTACTGACCCTCTGGCCCCATCACTGACCCTCTGACTTGATAACTGGCCCTCTGACCCCATCATTAACCCTCGGACCCCATCACTGACCCTCTGACCTGATCACTGACCCTCTGACCCCATCATTGACCCTCGGACCCCATCACTGACCCTCTGACCCATCACTGACCCTCTGACCCATCACTGACCCTCTGACTGCATCACTGACCCTCTGACTGCATCACTGACCCTCTGACCCCATCACTGACCCTCTGACCCCATCACTGACACTCTGATCCCATCACTGATACTCTGACCCCATCACTGGCCCTCTGACCTGATCAGTGACCCTCTGACCCCATCACTGACACTCTGACCCCATCACTGACACTCTAACTCCATCACTGACCCTCTGACCCCATCACTGACCCTCTGAAACCATCACTGACCCTCTGAAACCATCACTGACCCTCTGACCCCATCACTGACCCTCTTTCACCATCACTGACCCTCTGACCACATCACTGACCCTCTGATCCCAACACTGACCCTCTGACCCCATCACTGACCCTCTTTCACCATCACTGACCCTCTGACCCCATCACTGACCCTCTGGCCCCATCACTGACCCTCTGGCCCCATCACTGACACTCTGACCCCATCACTGACCCTCTGACCCCATCACTGACCCTCTGACCACATCACTGACCCTCTGGCCCAATCCTGACCCTCTGGCCCCATCACTGACCCTCTGACTCCATCACTGACACTCTGAAACCATCACTGACCCTCTGACCCCATCACTGACCCTCTGACTCCATCACTGACCCTCTGACCCCATCACTGACCCGCTGACCCCATCACTGACCCTCTGACCCCATCACTGACCCTCTGACCCCATCACTGACCCTCTGACCCCATCACTGACCCTCTGACCCCATCACTGACCCTCTGACCCCATCACTAACCGTCTGACCCCATCATTAACCGTCTGACCCCATCACTGACCCTCTGACCCCATCACTGACCCTCTGACCCCATCACTGACCCTCTGACCACATCATTAACCCTCTGACCCCATCACTGACCCTCTGACCTGATCACTGACCCTCTGACCCCATCGCTGACACTCTAGACCCATTACTGACCCTCTGACCTAATCACTGACCCTCTGACCCCATCACTGACCCTCTGACCCCATCAATGACCCTCTGACTCCATCACTGACCCTCTGACCCCATCACTGACTCTCTGACCCCATCAATGACCCTCTGACTCCATCACTGAACCTCTGATCCCATCACTGACCCTCTGACCCCATCACTGACCCCCTGGCCCGATCACTGACCCTCTGACACCATCACTGACCCTCTGACCCCATCACTGACACTGTAACCCCATCACTGACCCTCTGACCTGATCACTGACCCTCTGACCCCATCACTGACCCTCTGACCCCATCACTAACCGTCTGACCCCATCATTAACCCTCTGACCCCATCACTGACCCTCTGACCTGATCACTGACCCTCTGACCCCATCGCTGACACTCTAGCCCCATCACCGACCCTCTGACCTAATCACTGACCCTCTGACCCCATCACTGACCCTCTGACCCCATCAATGACCCTCTGACCCCATCACTGACCCTCTGACGCCATCACTGACCCTCTGACCCCATCACTGACCCTCTGACCCCATCACTGACCCACTGACCCCATCACTGACACTCTGACCCCATCACTGATCCTCCGACCCCATCACTGACCCTCTGACCCCATCAATGACCCTCTGACTCCATTACTGACCCTCTGACCCCATCACTGACCCTCTGACCCCATCACTGACCCTCTGACCCCATCACTGACCCTCTGACTCCATCACTGACCCTCTGACCCCATCACTGACCCTCTGACCCCATCACTGACCCTCTGGCCACGTCACTGACCCTCTGACCCCATCACTGACCCTCTGACTCCATCACTGACCCTCTGACCCCATCGCTGACCCTCTGACCCCATCATTGACCCTCTGACCCCACCACTGACCCTCTGAGTCTATCACTGATACTCTGACCCCATCATTGACCCTCTGACCCCACCACTGACCCTCTGACCCCGTCACTGACCCTCTGACCCTATGACTGAACCTCTGACCCCATCACTGACCCCTTTACGCCTTCACTAACCCTCTGACCCCTTCATGGGCCCTCTGACCCCATCACTCACCCTCTGACCCATTCACTGAACCTTTGACCCCATCACTGACCCTCTGACTCCATCACTGAACCTTTGTCCCCATCACTAACCCCCTGATCCCATCACTGGCCCTCTGACCTTATCACTAACCCTCTGACCCCTTCATGGGCCCTCTGACCCCATCACTCACCCTCTGACCCATTCACTGAACCTTTGACCCCATCACTGACCCTCTGACTCCATCACTGAACCTTTGTCCCCATCACTGACCCCCTGACCCCATCACTGACCCTCTGACTCCATCACTGACCCTCTGACCCCATCACTGACCCTCTGACCCCATCACTGACCCTCTGGCCACGTCACTGACCCTCTGACCCCATCACTGACCCTCTGACTCCATCACTGACCCTCTGACCCCATCACTGACCCTCTGACCCCATCACTGACCCTCTGGCCACATC